>NC_056741.1:1642456682-1642589182 GCF_019279795.1 Protopterus annectens | reverse complement strand
ATTATTCCTTTTTAAAAAGGCAGCTTCTGTTCTAGATTCAACTAAAAACTCTACCAGTGCTGGTCTTTCATTTAGGACCCCACTATTTCTTTCTCTTTGATTATACTCTGATATAAATCCTTGATAGGGAAGGCGATCTCTAACCTGCAGTCCAAATAATTTCTTGGCATTTTCCCATTCCATCATCTTTCCCTCTCTAGTTATTCGATCCCAGCACCTTGGTTCCTTTGCCAATTTTCTCCAGTAAATTCCAGCCTCCTCTTTCCTATATCCCTAACTGCAGTCACCCCTATTGGCAGAATCTCCTTTCTCCATTCCATGTTGGCTTAGCTCTTGGAATACTTTCTGCTACTTTATGGATATAATATGCTGTACGATTACTGTTATTCTCTTTAAAGGGCTGCATCCAAAATCCCAGTCTCTCCTTGTTTCTTGAGCTTCCCCCCTATTTCAACATCATCCCTTTCTACTTTGAATGACAGTTTTCTGCTAACTGTGTAGCTCTGAAATATCCCTCCAAACTGGGTAATCGCAATCCACCCTGTTTTACTGGAAGAATCAGCTTATCCCACTTGACTCTTGCCATCTTCTCCTCCCAGATAAAATCCTTCAGCTCTTTATTAATTGCTATCCACAACTTCTCCTCTGGTTGATAAAAATAGCCTGACCTATGTATAAGACTAAAGGCACTAAAAACATTTGACTGCTTGTATTTTGCTGTCCATATCCATATAAAAAAAGCTTCCATGTTCTCAGTTTTTGTGTATTACCTTTTTAGTCTTTTCCCACATATCCTTAAATGTCACACCAGAATCATTTTCAACCCATACTCCTAAGCACTTCATTTTATCATGTCCCCCTAAATAAGGATATTGCTGAACCAATGTGTGTGTGGGTACATAATTTACCACTACTGCCTTTGTTTTAGCTTCATTAATTTTGTATCCCAAAAAGATATGAAACTGTCTCAAAATGTTCCACAACATTGTAATGTCTCTTTCTGGTTTTGTCAGGTATAAAATAATATCATCTGCAAACAGAACCAGCTTTTCTCGACTACCATACCAATTATGCACTTGGATTTTCTGAGTCCCTTATTTTCTTTGCCAATGGTTCTAAGTATAATGCAAATAACAATGGGAAAGAGGACAGCCCTGCCTGGTTCCTCTGCTCAAGCAGAAATTATCAGAAAGGACCTCCATCTATTTAATTTTCCCCTCCAATCCCTCACAAATCCTCCTAATCAACCTTATAATTTTTTCAGGATATGCAAATGCTTCCACTGCCCTGTTCATAAAGTCCCAGCTTACTCTGTCAAATGCTTTCTCTGCATCAAGACCCACAACAATGGTATTTTCTTACATTCTGCTTCCCTCTGGATCTTCAATGTTCTGCTAATGTTGTCAAATGTTTGCTGCCCCTCCACAAAACCACAATGGTCCCTATCTAACAATTTCGGCACTACTTTTGTCATTCTTTTAGTCATTGTAGACATGAACACTTTATAATCGTGGTTTTGTATTGAAATAGGCCTGTATGAAGCTGGGTCCGATGGATTTTAACTCTCTTCAGTTATTACAGCTATTGTTGCTTTCTTCCAGGATGTTGATACGTCTCCTCCTCTTAAAATACTGTTAAACAAAACCTTCCAGATCTTTATCAGTTTTTTCCCTCCTAGTTTCCAAACTTCCACAGGAATACCATCTATTCCTGTAGATTGGTTATACATCACAAGTTTTATCTCATCTCCTCCTGTCCTAACCATTAGTAATTGAGCCTTATCTAGATATAACTTTGGGATATTTCATTCTTCCATAAGCATTTCCATTTGTATCTTTTCTTGATTTCCATATTTCTCTGCTTTATACAGACTTTCATAGAATTTCTGAAATATTTCTAATACCTCTACAGGATCTCTTGTTACCCTTCCTTGTTATATGCTCCCTAAGCTTGGTGTCAGCCGTTTCTCCTTTCTATTGCCTGAGTCGTTGTGCTAAATGTATTTGTGCTCTAGTGTTATTATCAAAAAACAGTTGCTTAACAACAATCTTTCTAAACCTGTGCAGATTATTGAGGTCATGCTTTATTTTCTGCATAGCATTCTGCAGTCGGTCCTCTTCTTGTTCTGTGAGATTCCCCCTATTTTGCAATACTTTAACATTTGTCAGCCCCTCTAAATAATTCTTGTTACTTAACTTTAGCTCTCTTTCCTTTTATGTCCACCCTGTTTTAACCTCCATCTTAATTATCCCACTCCCTAGCTATATTTTCAGAAGACAGTTCTATCCTATGTAATAGCTCCTGAATAATCTCCACTACTCATTCCGTAAATTCCTGTCTTTTCAACAGATAGGTGGGAAAGCACCAGTGTCTCATTTTTATTTCATTACCCTGTGTTTTTATTTCAGTTATTATTGGCACATGATCTGAAACAGTTATTGGGTGCATATCAAGACCTTCAATTAAATGCACATGTTCTTGTGAAATGTAAATTCTGTCTAGCCTAGCCCAGTTTTTATATCTTGAGGAATAATATGCAAATTCACTCCAAACTACTATTACTGATTTCATATCTTCCATGCCAAATATGTTCATAAATGTCTTCAAAAATCTACCCACCTTTGTTATACTTTACCTTCTAGCTCCCCCAGACACATCTTCACTGCTGCAAATCACATTCCAATCCCCACCTATAAGTAATATTCCTTGCTGAAAACTTATTATTTCTCTCAGAATTTTCTTGCTCCATTATAGCAGTTTTAGTTGGAATATAAATACATGCCAGCGTAATCTTCATCCCTTGTCAGTAGCCTCTTAGCACTGCAAACCTGCCATTATCTTTTTTATCCTTTTTTATCACTAGTGGAGCTCCTCTTAAAATTAATATAAGTACTCCTCTTTTCCTTTTCCCAGATATTCCTCTGAATAACCATCATGAAAACCTTTTCTTTATCAAATCCACATGTTCAGTTCTTTTTACGTGTGTCTCCTGTAACCCAGCTATTTGCACCCCACAAATTTTAATATAGTTCACTACTCTTTCTTTTTTGTATTTATCTGCGAGACTTTTGACATTTAAAGACATTACAGAAAGCATCATTGCATTAAAACTTTATTATTCCCACCTTTTATGTATAGACTTTTTTTGTTAAATGTCTTTTTCCAGATTTTGTGTTACATGCATGCACTGTTTAGCAGGTTGAACTTTTATACACTTGTTTCTCATCATTTCCATTTGAGCCTATGTTACATCACATCTTACAAAACTTGTTTTATTGGAAGCCCTTCAAAAGTATATACCCCCAATACCCCTAAAACATACTAACTCAATTCTAACAGACCAAACTATGTGCATCTTCAAATGTTGAAGTTTCACCCTCCTAATAGGAGCAAAAGTCCCAAACTGAGAGCCACACTCACAGACTTCAGTTAACCTAAATGGAAAGGTTATGCATGCTAAATCCCAGGGTGCAACCTGTGCTTCTACTAAGTGCTAATTGTTTTGGCAGCCAGTTCCTCTTTATTAGATTCTTTCCATGGAAACACTAAGACCAGCTGCAGAACTACCACTGAGCATAAATGTATTTGCTAGAAAAAAGCCTCATAATATTCAATATTTGTTAGAAAAAAGCCTCATAATATTCAATATTCTTTTTCATTTACTTGTTCTCTCTTAAAACTTTTGGTATCAATCTAAGGTCCTTAATCCAGTCATTCCCCTAGGCAAGAATGAGAAAAAGGAAAGCAACAAATGCAGCCACTATGGGTAAACTTCACCTTCTCCAAAACAAACTGAAGCAGCAAAAATATATATAAAAAATGGAGATGAGAAGACCACAGCATAAAATCCAACGATTTATTGTAGAACTAATTTCACATCGAACAGACAACACCAGTAAGCGCTTTCACATCAAACAGATGCTTCATCAGACTTCATTCACATTGCACATCATTTCCTGTTTAAATACGTTCTCTACCATATTAGTGAAGTAGATGAATAATTAATCAATTACCAGTTCTTAAAAACAAACACTTTGTTAAAAATATATAATATTAAGATAAAATTACTTAAATCTCTTGGCAGCCAGCAATGGTTTTATCAAAGCCCTTTCATTGAGTCCAGGTAATTTATTGGCTTGCAACTTAACCATCCAATATAATTCATTCTGTTCAGTAACATTTTTCTTGTCCCCCAACCTTAAACTATAATCTATACAGCATATAACCATAAATTGAAATGTATGTGTTTTATTTAGCATTATATGCTTGTCTAACGCACTTCTTTCAATATCTCCATTGCGAATAGCCGAAAGATGTTCTCTAACTCTATCATGAAGGGATCTATTTGTCATAACTACATAGTACGAATGACAGTCATTGCACACTGCCAAATATATCAAATCATTAGTAACACATGTAGCATTTACTCTAAATTCATATCTAACATTAGTTATAGGCTGTATAAAAACATTATCTAAACTTAATACCTTACATATATTACACTTACCGCATGGTCTTAAGTAAGGTTTTGATATTCCCTTCCCTACAGAGGACTGTTTATTTGAGTTGCACAATAATCTCCAAGTTCTTTTTATTCTTATACCTAAAATGAGGTTTATCACCCACTATCTCTTTAATTTGTACATCAGATTCTAAAATAAACCAATTCCGTTTCACAATGTCTCTAATCATATCAATGTTACTAGAATATTGTAGACTCAATGAAGTACTATCTACATTATAATTACATTTTTTACTATTTTGTAAAACTCTAATATGTGACACAGTATTCTCCATATATGGTTTAGCTACTGTATTTCTTACATTTTCAACATGTTTAAGATTTAAATCAATTTCTTTCAATGTATACTTACGCTCGACCAATTCATCTCTAAAAGCATCTAAATTCATATGAAATGTTGCATCACTGGTGTTTAATCTAGATATGCACATTCCTTGCCCTTTAATTATATTTTTATAAACATAAGATGGATGCATAATATCTCGAGATAGAATGTTGTTCCTACGACAAGATTTCCTGTGCATAGTAGTAGAAAAAAATATCTTGGTCTTTCATAACAACAACATCAAGAAAATCTATCATTACTTTAGAGGCTTTAAATGAGAATTTTAAAAAGTTAGTGCTGTCATTCAAATAATCAATGAACTTCATCAAATGTTCATAAGACCCAGTCCAAATTAAAAAAAGATCATCTACACAACATTTATACAAACAAATACTTGCACTGTAAGTATTATTCATTAAGACTACACTTTCTTCCCATTGTGCTAGCACTATATTCGCAAAACTATTCGCACAGGGTGTGCCCATTGCAACACCCACTTGTTGCAAATAGTATTCTCCATTAAATAACATTACGTTATTTTCCAAAATGATTTCAAGCAACATGCATAATAAATCTATTTGTACTGCATCATAGGTACTATTATTTCTTAGATATAATTTTACCGCCTCTATGCCATAGGCATGAGGTATAACTGTAAATAAAGAGCTTATGTCTAAAGTCACTAACCAACTTTCCTGCAATATATGCTGATTGCACAAAATGATGGAAGACAAATCACATAATAACTGTTTGCTGTCTCTCAATACATGTTTAGATTTATCCACAAAAGGTCTGAGAAATTTCATAAACTGACGATGGATGAGTGACCCATCCTCGACCAGATACAATTGGTCTGAATGGTGGGTTACTCAAATCTTTGTGTAACTTCGGTTGGCCTTGGATCAAAGGTATGACTGGGTGGAGCACTAAAAAATAATCCAACAACAATTTAGGTAAAATACAACTCATAAAATAATAATTTAACATACTGAAAACATGACTACATATCAAATCAATGTCTAGCAACGTTAGTTTCCTATATACCTGTACTTCATTCAGAATTTTAGTCATTTCACTCACATAGTATGTTGCATCTAATATCACAATCCCCCCTCCCTTTTCAGCTGGCCGAATACATATAGAATCATCTTCCTGCAGTGCATGTAAAGCCTTGTATTCATTCACTGTCAAATTGTGAAATTTACCTTTCATGCTTTTTTCACTCTTCATAAAAATAGATGTTATATCATTTTCACAGACATTGCAAAACATTTCTAAAGTTGCATTCAACTCCGGTACAAACGTACTAGGTTTTTTAAAAATGTCTACATGGCCCTCAGACTTGTACATGGTTTTTAACATCACACTGCGAGCAAAGCTCTTTATATCCAAAATAGTGTCGACATACTGCATATTAGTGGCTGGTATAAACGTTAGTCCACGTTGGAGTAAAGTTTCTTCACATTGTGTTAGTGAACGTTTATATAAATTAAATACTAACATATTTAAACTTGTTTCTGCTCCCACATCTGCTTTATTGTCCGATTCGGAGCTCTTTCCTGCGAGGGCAGCCTTCGCTTCCTTCCTTGACTCACTGATCGGCCTCTCCTGGGCCAATCCAACTGACGAATGGGTAAAGGGGGGACAACGAATTAGCTGAATGTTGTACAATAGTTGATATCAACTCCTTCCTTCTTACAACAGACTCTTTTATCTGTGACTCTTTTAGCACTGTTGGAGTCACCATAAAGTTATCTGAGCTATTAATGGCAGATTCAACAATAGGATGGTTAAGTGCAGCATCCACATTGCCATCACTCACCAGAATGTTCATTGATTCTTCCACTATCCGGAAGCTAGATGAATTTTTATCAGTCACTGATGATTCCTTATTATTTAAAGCATGCATCTTAGAGTCATTATTGTCTTCATAACATCTGGGCCAAGTGAACACATTCCCGGCCCGGAAATCTTTAAGATCTCTATCAATTTTTTTCTTTTTTTGACCAATCAATTGTTGTTCAAAGAAGTTAACACTTTCACACAACCTACTAATGGCTTTATCAAACACTACTACAGGAACAGAATCTCGTAACTGTTGCTGCTTCAATTGTATACTTTGTAACAATGTATCTTCGGTAGGTTTATGGAACTCGATCAACAATTCCATATATTTATAACTCCTCTCCAAGTTGATTTTTTGCCACCGCTTTAACAGTTCAGGATAACTATCCCCAGATGTAGGCATGGTTAGGACTCTCAGTCCCCTCGGAACCATATGATGTGATAAACAAGCTTCAAAATGAAGCCGCTGCCATTGTAGGCGCTTGTACCTATTTATGTCATTCTCTAATTCATGTCGTCTTTTAACAAAAAGCTTCTCATCATAGTTAAAGTGTCCATCAGCCACTAGGTCTTCAGAAGGTTCATACAGTAATAACAAATTGATATCACGTTGTAACAGTCTATCCAAGTTAGTAGTAACAGTTACCTCAGCTTGAAGCATATTAGCAGGCTCATTCATTCTGCCTTCAGCCATGTCCCACAGGGCTAGAACAAAATATACAATCAAACAAACAAGGAAAGCAACAAATGCAGCTACTATGGGTAAACTTCACTTTCTCCAAAACAAACTGAAGCAGCAAAAATATATATAAAAAATGGAGACGAGAAGACCACAGCATAAAATCCAACGATTTATTGTAGAACCAATTTCAAATCGAACAGACAACACCAGTAAGCGCTTTCACATCAAACAGGTGCTTCATCAGACTTCATTCACATTGCACATCATTTCCTGTTTAAATACATTCTCTAATTAACATATTAGTGAAGTAGGTGAATAATTAATCAATTACCATTTCTTAAAAACAAACACTTTATTAAAAATATATAATATTAAGATAAAAATACTTAAATCTCTTGGCAGCCAGCAATGGCAATGGCAATTGGTTCTACAATAAATCGTTGGATTTTATGCTGTGGTCTTCTCATCTCCATTTTTGATATACAAGAATGAGAAAAAGTACATTCATTTTTCTCTTGTCATGCTTTTTACCAGGCTTTTTTTCTTTAACACTGCAGTGCCTACATTTCTTAAAACTGAACAAGAAGAAAGAGAAAAGAAGGGAGAAAGGAAGAAAAAAAACAGCAACAGCTATTTAAAATCCCTATTACACTTAAAAATAACTGAGAAATATTTACTTTATAGCATGTAAAGAAAACCACAAACCACAAAAACAGTACTATTTAAGAAAAAGATCTTTACTTACACTTAACTTTCTTCCTCCTCTTCCCCTATCCAAAGCACTTTTCTGAACATTAATGACATGAAGTAGGGCATATGCTTTAGAGTCCTGCACAAGTCCAACAAAATTCTGAAAAAGTCCAATATTTCCAGATTTTCTTTTATTATATTTCACAAATATAATTATTGCATTATAAACTCATATTAAGTTACTGGTTTTATTCCTGTTCATCTCCCATATCCTGTTTCTGCTTCATTTCCAACATACTCTTGATTCTTCCAGTCAACTCTCGTGCCTTCTCTCCAACATTTTCTGTTGAAACATTGGATAAGGTTTCACAGGTACAGTCTCTCTGTGGTCTTTATTACCAGAACAAGAAGCAGAATCTCATTATATTTCACAGTTTACTTTTTTGTTGGACAAACATCTGTATTTTTTCCTTAGCATGTACTTCATTAAAAAATTGATTTTGTCCCTCCAAGGAAGAATACCTTGAAGACAGCTGGGTACAGTAGTTTGAATCTCACACCTGCATCTTGACATTTCCTGAATAGGGGAATACATTTTCTCCTCTTCTGCCTGGTTTATAATGAGTGATCATTCTCCATAATCACTCAGCTGTCTCCCACTTTTAGTATTTTGCTGTTCTGCCAAAGTTTTGTCAGAATCAAGGCCTTCTGCTGGTAGGATTGCACCTTTACTATTAAAGGTCTAGATTGCATTCTAATAGCCAGGTTTGGAGCATACAAATGATGTGCCCTTTCAAATAACAACTCATGCTGTGGAATACCAGTCCAGTTGCTTATTTGTGCGTTCATAAAATTAATGCAGTCTGTTCCTTCCAGCTTCTGTGATATAGCTGAAAATCTCAGGTTTTCTCTACATGCTCTGTCCTCTAATTTTATTATTTTTTTAAACATCTCTTCCTGAGCAGCCTTTCCTCATTTCAGCCTCATCTCAATATCTATTTAAAGCTTCTTCCATTTTTCCAACCTTTTGTTGTACTGATATACTTCATCAGTGTTTTGTTTATTTTAACCAGGTCTGTGTTCAGTTGTCTTGCATCTTCCTGTAGGTTACTGAAATTCATGTCTGGAGATTGTATTGCTTTTTGTTGAACAGCTGCAGTACTTTCCCCAGTCAGTGTGTTTCTTCCTCACTTTTTGTAGCCGATTTTTTTCAGGGTCCTCTGTATTTTTTTTTCCTGGCATCCAGGCAGTAAACTTACTAGCCAGTTACTGAAATTTACTCAAACACAAGTCTACTGGCCTTCTCTGTGGAGTTTCTGTTTTCACGCTGGGAGAACTAGAATTAATCTATTACTCAATGTGCAGCCATCTTGGAAGTCCGATGAACCTATGCATTTCAGAGAGACATATGAATATTACATTTCACATGAAAATAAGAAATTTAATATAACATTACAGCAGCAAAGAAGACATTTGGAGAAAGTAAGAAAAAAATCAATCAGAAAAGGAGAAGAAAAAGGTCCATCTGGGATGATCTTTGCAGTTCATGTTCTAGCTTTAGTACAGAAGATAGCTTTCAGTAATTTACAGGAAAAACAAATCTCATGTACCAAGAGATATTTAATATAAGTGACACCCTGGAAGAATACCCAAAATCAAATAACAGAACAAAAAAGCTTTAATTAGCTATTCAGATGAACTGATAAAAAGTACAGTTTTGTACCTACCATAAATGTAGATGTTCGAGTGTATACACTGCTGCAGTCATTACACTTGGGTTATCCTGCCGTCAGGTGGTTCCCCAGTCGGCCTGAGTTCCAAAGTCTTGGTCCGGCGTCGGTTGTTGTCGCCTCCTCCCTGACGTCAGTGCGACAGGGGTATATAAGATGTAGCTGACACCATTTTCTTCAGTTTTTCTTGCCCCAGATGTCAGGTGCCCCCAAATAGGTAGGCAATTCAAATTGCTAATAAAACATACATAAGAAAAGCAAACAAAAACTTTCAGTTACCAGCAAATACTCCCCATAGGTAGTAAAGGGTAGAAGACCTAGGTACGTACCAGCAAGTAAGACAGGAAGGAGGGAGGGTAACCTGGACTGCAGCAGTGTATACACTCGAGCATCTACATTTATGGTAGGTACAAAACTGTACTATGTTCATCGTGTTGCACTGCTGCAGTCATTACACTTGGGTAGAATCCCAAAGCTGAGGTAGGGTGGCTAGTTCTATAAGGCATTAGGGGTGGCCATAAGGCCCTGCAGCACTGCAGTGGCGAAGCCAGCTCTGGATTTAGAGTATAGAGGCAGATGGTAATGCTTGGAGAAGGTATGCACAGAACTACATGTTGCTGCTTCCAAAATATCCTTCGTAGATACTCCTCTGAGGTAGGCAGTTGAAGTGGCTGTTGCCCTGGTGGATTGAGACCTAATGCTGCTAGGTACAGGTTTCCCATGGTGTGTATAGCTTTTCCCTGTGCTCCTGCAGCATATGCTACCAACAATTGCTCAGATTTTCTGAAAGCTTTGGTTTTGTCCAAGTAGAAGCGTAACTGCCTGTGAATGTCCAAAGAATGCAGTAGTCTCTCCCCTTTATTCTGTGGTTTTGGATAAAAAGTTGGCAAGTGAATAGTTTGGTTTAGAGCCACACTTGATACCACCTTTGGCATAAACGTAGGTTAGTTCTTAAAGACACCCTGTCCTGGTGGAAAATGAGGAAAGGTTCCACTGCCATTAGTGCCTGTAATTCTGAAACTCTTCGTGCTGATGTTTATTGCCAGGAGTAGAGCAGTTTTCCAAGAGATATATTTTAATTCTGCTATGTTAGCTGGCTCAAAAGGAGGTAAAATTAATTTTTCCAAAACAAAGTTGAGGTCCCAAGTTGGAGTAGGTGCTCTACGGGGCGGTCTTATGTTTTTAGCCCCTCTGAGGTACTGTTTTAGCAAAGGATTAGAGAAAATTGCTGGATCCACGTTGTAATGAGCAGAGATGGCAGAGGCGTGGATCTTGATGGATGAAAAGGAGAGGCCTTTGTCCAGCATCTCAGTTAAAAATTGTAGTATCTGAGGAATGTTTGGGACAAGAGGGTCAAGGGTGTGAGCCTGGTTCCAGGCACAGAATCTCTTCCATTTATCCGAATAGGCTTTCCTGCTACTAGGCCTTCTAGCCTCCAGAATGACATCCATAACAGCTTTGGAGAGAGGCATTGCTTGCTTGACTAAGGAATCTTCCATGCAGCTAGGTTTAAGGTCTTTAGCTGGCTGTGAAGTATCTGATTGTTGTGCTGAGTCAGCAGATGTGGGATTTGAGGCAAAATCCAGGGTGGTTCTTGTGCTAAGTTCTTTAAGATTGGGTACCAGTGCTGGCGTGGCCAGTCTGGTGCAATTAGGATCATCTTTGGCTCTTCTTGCCTGGCTTTTATGAGTACCTTTGGAAGGAGAGGTAGTGGTGGGAAAGCGTATACTTGTAGGTTTTTCCAGCTGAATGAAAGGGCATCCACTTTCCACCTTTGTGGATGCTAACTCCTTGTGCAGAATTTCTGTAGCTGGCAGTTCATTGGGGATGCAAACAGATCTATGTCCGGGCTCCACCATTTCTGTGTTATCATTCTGAATATTTGTGGATTCAATTCCCATTCGTGGGGATTCATGATGTTTCTGCTTAAGTTGTCTGCCCGTATGGTTTTCTCTCCTGGCAGGAATTGTGCTTGCAGATGAACTTGATAGTTTAGAGCTGTGTTCCACAAGGTCATGGCTTGTCTGCAGAGGGGGGTAAGAGTGAGTGCCCCCTTGCTTGTTTATGTACCACATAACTGTGGTGTTGTCTGTCTTTAGTAGTAGTTGTCCTGGATGCAGCAGGTCCCTGAAAGCTATAAGGGCATTTTGTACAGCTAGCATCTCTTTTTGATTGATGTGAAGATGCCTTTGTTCTGAGGGCCACTTGCCCTGAATACATTTTCCTACCATGTGTGCTCCCCAGGCGTAATCCGATGCATCTGTTGTCAGTGTTTGCCTGGCTGTGGGTTGAGTAAAAGGCTGTCCCTTGTTGAGGTGACAAGCTTGAGCCCACCATCGAGACTCTTGTTGAAGGCAAGGAATTAGTGGTATAACTGTTTCCAAACTTTGACAGTGTTGAGACCATACACTCTTTAGGTACCATTGTAGTTTCCTCATATGCAGTCTGGCATATGGAATTAGTAGTATGCAAGATGCCATGTAACCCAAGGCCTGCAGAATTTTTCTTGCAGGGAGCTGAGTCTTTGTTGCCAGCAATTGAAAGCATTGAGTCAGTTGTCCTTGCTTGTCTGGAGTGAGATAAGCCATCTGGGCCGTTGTGTTCAAGTTGGCACCCAGGAATATTATCTCTTGTGAGGGCACTAGTTTTGATTTCTTTTTGTTTACTGTGTACCCCAGGCAACTTAATAACTTTTTTACAAATGCCAGATGCTTTAGAAGAATGTCCTTGCTCTCTGCTTGAATCAGGCAGTAGTCCAGGTATGGATAAATTTGAATTCCTTTCTGTCTGCAAAATGCAATTACTGGTGCCAGGCACTTTGTGAAGACCCTGGGTGCAGTAGATAAGCCAAAGGGCAGTGCAGAGAATTGATAGTGCATTGAATCAGCTATGAATCTGAGGTATCTTCTGCAGTTTTGTCTGATAGGGACATGCAGGTATGTCTCCTTGAGCTCCAAGGTCACGAACCAAGCTTTCTTGCCCAGCATGGGAAGAAGCTGCTGTAGTGTCAACATTTTGAATTTTGGAACATCCAGGTAAGTGTTTAGAGAAGAAAGATCCAGAATGGGCCTCCAGGCTTTGTCCTTTCTGGGAACCAGAAAGAGTCTTGAGTAAAATCCTTGTCCTTGCTCCTGTGGTGGTACCTTTTGAATAGCTCTCATGTCCATGAGTGCTGTAATTAGTTTTTGAGCCTCTGACCATTGATTTGGTGGCAGATTTGGCATTCCTTTTAACCTTGGCAGAGTGTGAAAGTGGAACCTGTAACCTTGAGATACAATGTTGAGAACCCATTTGTCTTTGGTGATCAAATGCCAATTGTGATAGAAAAGTGCCAATTTTCCTCCCAAGGGGGCTGCCAAGAGAGTGCTGTTTGGCAGCTGTAGTGGGAAGTCATTGGGGCTGCTTTTTATATGGTTGGGGCCTGTCTTCCCCTTCTTTCTGGCCTGATGCACCCCACTGTCGAGGCCTGTAAGGACCTTGTGGTTGACCTCTACCTCTTGGATGTCTGTATCTGCCCCTTTGAGGTCCGTCTGTAACTGGAAAGGACCAATTCTTTGTTGGCCAATTTCTGCTAAATCGAGGAGGCTGAACCTGTAAGAAATCCTTCAACGTTTGCATAGATTTTGCCTTATCCTCCATTTTCTTTAATACCTCTTCCGCCTTAACTCCAAATAACACATCCTGCTGCAAAGGTGCATCCAATAATTTTGCTTTAACATGATCTGGTAACGTATGTTCTTTTAACCAAGCATGTCTTCTAATGACAGAGCCTGTAACTGCTGCTCTACAGGAGGCCTCTAAAGAATCAAAACCACATTGCAAAGTATGTTTTCCCACTTGTTCAGCTGCATGCAATAAATCCTGCATTTCTTTAAAATTAGGAGGATCTGAATCTGGAAGCATTTTTTGTTCCAAATGAGACATCAAAAATTGCTGATATTTTAGCATGTGAAACTGGCAATTTAAGGCTCTCATTGTTAAAGTTGCAGATGTATATACTTTCTTTCCCCATCTGTCTAATGTTCTGAAATCTCTGTCAGAGAGAACTGGATTTTTTGCTGATGAGGCCTTAACCCCTTTGGGTCCCTGAGAAATAGTTTCAGGGTCAGCAACAGGGCTTTTATACAGAAATTTGTGTGAGTCAGGGACTCTGTAGTATCTGTCAGGTTTAACTGGGGCTGGAGGTAAGGAATCAGGATTTAAGCTGGATTCAGTATACACATCATCCACAATATCTAACACTGGTGGAATAGCAAGGGGTCTGTGTTGAGGTAATAAAAGGAAGTCTCTAAGCCTTTTTTTGGATTCTGAGTAATCCTGGCCTTCCCAATGGAAATGCTCCCTCATGGTATGTAAGGTTTCCCCAAAGGAGTAGTCCTCAGGCGGAGAGGCTGATGGAACTGATTCCTCAGCATCAGAATCCTCATAAGGGGGTAAAGAATATCCTAGGTCTGAGGATGAAGCTGAAGAAATGGACACCTGGTCGGATGAGTCATAGACTGCATCCTGTCTAGGCCTTTTATCAGGAGGGGGATGGGACCCCCTGATCAGAGTGATTAGGTCTTCGGCCATTTTGAGCATTTGTTTCTTAGAAATGGAGGCCTGTCCTGGAGAATGCTGTATTTGTTTCTTTGTTTTTAAAGGAGGCTTAGACTTGGCAGAGGGTTTAATGCTTAACTGAGTAGGTCTGAAAACACCCTCTGAAGCTGCGGGTTGCTCAGCTACTCCGGATCCCTCTGAAGGGTTAGTTTTGGTAGGCTGAAAAACTTGTGCGTCCGAAGGCCCAGCCATCTCCACGTGTGAGTCGGAGGCGGCCTGTGGTTCTGCAGAAGCGGTCATCAGGGGCTGCGAAGGCGTCTCGCTGAAAACCGGAGAACCAGCCTCTGGCCTAGAAGAGGCTTCGTCGTCAGTTTTGGGCCTCGGATGCCTGTCCTTGTCTTTACGCTTTTTATGTATTTTGGTCATTGGAAGTTCCGACGGCATAGTGTAATTGAATTATCTGCCAAAATAATGTTGGGCAAAATCAAACCGATGTTTAATAGTGCGCTTGTTAAACCTAGCACAAAACCGACAACCAGTGACGTCGTGGTCTGGGCCTAGGCATGGGATACAATAGGAATGGAAATCCTTATGAGGTATTTGCTTCCCACAAAAAATACAGTTATTAACTTTTACTGACATCGGTCTGAGGCAAGAAAAAGTTTCCCCAGCGGGGTACTTAGCTTTGTAGAAGACTTCGGTTCTGGATTTGGAATGAAAATCTCAGGAGTCGGCTGACCGGCACTTGCAAACTGCTTTTGCTTCGGGCACCACGCGGCAAGAAAGACTGAAGAAAATGGTGTCGGTGCATCTTATATACCCCTGTCGCACTGACGTCAGGGAGGAGGCAACAGCAACCAATGCCGGACCAAAACTTTGGAACTCAGGCCGACTGGGGAACCGCCTGAAAGCAAGATAACCCAAGTGTAATGACTGCAGCAGTGTAACACGATGAACATCTGCAAAAGTCAGACGCTGAAATAAAAAGATTGCCTGAACATGAGGCTTCCCAAGAAGAATAACTATTTCAAAATACAGTTACAAGACAGAGCATGCATTGAAAACCTCAGATTTTCTGCTGTACCAGAGAAACTGGAAAACAGACTGCATTAATTTCATGATAGTACAAATAAACAACTGGTCTGCTGTTCCATGGCAGGATTTGTTAAATGAGGGGGGCACATTGTTTATAGCTCCAAATCTAGCAATGAAAAAACAGTCATAGGTTCATAGGTTCATACTAGGCTATCTGCCCTAGGGCATTTATAAGCCTAGCCAGAATGTGTTTGGCTTTCGCCACCCATTTTAAATTTATTTTGCTATGCCCTTTTTCGAGGTTAGTATACTGTGCCTCTGTCTAACAGTGACACAGAAGTGATACCCGGGGTAAACCTACGATCTCCCATCCACTCATCAAGATTCCTCTTGAAGAGAGTCAATGAGGGACTCTGCCAAACCTGGACTGGGATTTTATTCCAGAGTGAAGGGAGCCTCTGGGTTATGAATCTGTCCCTCCAGCATGTCCTATTTATTTCAGTGCTGAGGTTCAAGTCTCGAGGGCGTAGCTCGATGGGATTTGGATTTTCTGAGGTGCAGCATGTCCATTAATTCCGGGTTGGACATGGCTTTATACGTTAGGCACAGATTGCCTCTGAACAGGCGGTATGCCACTGAGTAGAGCTGGAGTTTCTTTAACCGGGCAGCATATGGCATCTGTTTGAGCCCTTTGATCCTCTTGGTGAGGTACTTTTGGGGTCTTTCCAGTTGCTGCAGGTGTCTGGTAAAGTACATCCCAAAAGGGACATTGTACTCAATTATGGGCCTGATGAGGGATGAGTAAAGAGGCACGATGACATCCCCTGATCTAGATGTGAATCCCTTCATGATTAGGTGGGCTATATAAAATGTCAAGACCTATATTAGTAAAGATGCAATCTTACCATCAAAAAGAGCTGCTTCTGAAAAAAAACTGGCAGAAGGGAAAAAAATTTAAAAACTGGGGAAAGCAGAGTGTTACATTAGCTATTAAACACTTGCAGGTCTCTCTCTCTCTGAGATAGCACAAAAAAAGGTACATAGAATAATTTCATTTTAGCCTCCATTTAATTTACAGAATGCAGCAGTGATGGAAAAATGCAGTTCATAGCAAGTTAATTTTCTCATGGTCAAGTCAAAAGCAGAGTATGCTGTTCCTGCAGTTTCCCATGTGAAGCATTTATGTCAGGCTGACCTACAAGGAACCAAAGATATGATAAGACCATCTGGCTAGGGAGGACATGTCTTTTTACAATTCACTGTCTCTAGTTGTGCGACTCAAGTTAAGAGACAGAAACGCCGTTCTCAAACAAACTACAAAAAAAAAAACAATATAAATAGCTGGATGAGAAAATCCAAGTTCAGATCACTTTCACAATGTTAACTGATCTATGTGTTTATGTTACAAATTACTGTAATAAGAACTGCTTGCTAACTTTCTTTCTATACTGTTTGTTTTACAAATACTAATAACTGACAGATGTGAGGTATTACATTAAATGTTTGTGATTCAAATCCAGCAGTAAGAAAGTACATCATCTAACATTTTGAGTCAAATAGAAAATTATTTCAGTGCTTCTGGAAGATGAAGAAGTGAAGCACGTTTATCCAAACAAACGGGGTTTGTTGAGAGGCAGAGATCCAAGTTGCTATATTCTCCTGTTTTCAGAATATTTTTTTTCTCCTGGAGGATCAAACACATTTTTGGATGCAGAACATGCTAAGGAGGAAATAAAGTTTAGCCAACAAACAGTGAGTCAACAAAATCAAACAGACTCTGCTTCTTATTCTTCTCACAATAAGAAAGCCCAGGGAGACACTTTGCCAATACACTCTCTTCTACAGCATGGTCAGTCTCTATTGAGGACTTCCGTTTCTTGAGTGTGTAGCTGAGGTTCTGTCCCCTGCCCAATGCTGATGGAAGCCTGAAAGGGGCAGGAAAATTTGAAAATACTATATCTGTTTCTAAAGGATTACTAGTGTCCTTCGGGCGAGTGCCAGCTACAGGAGTTGCAAAAACAGTGGCATTGTTCGTATTTACTGAAGATGAATTGGATAATAGACTAATTTGATTAATTTCATGACTTGCAGCAATGTTCGTGGCACTAGAGGTGCTAGGATTCACATCAGACGATGACAATATCAAACACGGCTGCAACTGTTAAGTAGCAGCCTGCTGAATAGTACCTCTTAAGGTGTCATTTGACCATTTGTACCCTCATGGCCAGACAAAGATATGACCAAGTATTTTCGAATTTTCCTTTACGTAGTGTATGGAATAGAACTCTTCATTGATTTATAATCTTTCCTCATATATGCTTACAGATTCACAAGTAAGTTTGCTTAATAGAGGTCTGAGCTTTGTGCCATCGCGCTCAGTACCCTATGAAGATATTATTTTGGATGTTAAAATGTTTATACGAAACGTAGCGCTGAAGTTGGCATTTGGTGAACAGCATACAGCGCCTGCTTCTTTAAAGCGTTCTAGCTTGTTTATGCTGCAAATACCTCCAGTACTTGAAACGTTTATTAAGACAGTTGAAAGTGAATTGTTTAAAATGGACATTTCTAAGCATAACTTCTATAATTTATCTTATGATGAATGTTTGGCATTAAATGAACTTACAAATAGTAAAGTACTGACATTTCACCCTGCTGATAAAGGGGGTTCTATTGTAATCTTGACAATGCGCAATATAATACAGCCATGACCTTTATGCTTAATGATGTTGATACCTATGAACTTGTGACTAATAATGATTTAAATAGGATTATAAGCCATATTCATGAGCATCTATATGTCTTGATGGAACGTGTTATAGAAAAAGATATGTATGACTTTATGCTGGTTGCTAATCCTTTGATACCAACTATTCATGGTTTACCTAAGGTTCATAAGTCTTTGCATAACCCACCTCTTCGCCCTATAGTTTCAGGCAGAGGTTGGGCCACAGAATTTATTTCTGTTTTTATTGAGCATCATTTAAAAAGACCTTTGGAAAAGGCTAGTGCGGTTCTTAGGGATACGGAGCATTTTTTAGGTATGTTGGGTGATTTTTTCTAGAAAACATGGTATTTATTCGGAACACACTTTGTTAGTTACCATGGATATACAGACCCTGCTTACTATCATACCCCATTAAATGGGCATTACCTATTTGAAGAGTTTTTTTAACTGTCATTACTGACTATTCATCTGAACTGACTGAATGTATTGGTGTTTTAATGGACATGACTCTACAAAATAATGTACTTTTGTTTAATGACATCCTTTATAGACAAAAGATAGGTGTTGCAATGGGGACTCCTTGCGCTAACAGTTACGCCAACCTAGTGTTGGCAGAATGGGAGTGTGACGCAGTCCACAGTAGGCATCCCTTTTCTACACAGTTGTACTACAAGAGCTTTGTGGATGACATTTTTATTTTGTAGGAAGGTTCAGAAGTTGATTTTCTGGGATTTGTCCACTATCTAGAAACATCAAGTGACTGCTTTAAATTTACTGTGAATTATTCAGCCATTACTATAGATTTTCTAAATGTGAAAATTGACCTTTCTGATGGGGTTATTAAAACTTCCCTATATAGGAAACCATGTAGGAAGAATACTTTTTTTTACATCACAATAGCATGCATCCCAGGCATGTTTGCAATAATATTACCAAAAGTCGGTATCTTAGAATTTCTCACTTACACACTGAAGATACAGAAGACTTTTTGGCTAGGGGGTATAAGCAGCAAGATTTGAGTGCTACATATGGTGAGGTTGCTTCCTTGAGATCAAGTAAAGGAAAACTTTTTTCAAATGCTCATATGTGTCCAAGTTACCCCATGACAATTTAACTGGTCGTAAAGTCAGACTTTCATTGACTTATGGTAATAATGTGCAGCAGGTTTGCAGCACTGTTAATAAATCCAGGCCCATATTACTCTCTGACGACAAAACAAAACCTATAGTAGGGGATAAACCTAGTTAAGTCTTTAAAAACAATTTGGCCCTAAAGAGACAATTGTGTTAAAAATCTACAGTTAGACCAGCTTTGTCCTCTGAGTGGAAGGGCACTTATCCTTGCAGGGGCTGCAAAGCCTGTTGCCACATTTCTACCAGACTTGTTTTTCAGCATTCAGTATATGATATTATGTTTAAACCTAATTTTTATGCTGATTGTTAAGTCCCATGGACGTATATTCTTGGCCAGATGTAAATGTTGTACTTCATTTTATGTGGGGAAAAAGTACAGTTTTGTACCTACCATAAATGTAGATGTCCGAACTGGATAGCATCTGCAGTCATAACAAATGGGTTGTCCTGTCGTCAGGCAGCCCTTCGGTCGGCCGGATTCCAAAGTCTGGGTCCGGCTTCGGCTGATGTCGCACTTCACCCGATGTCATCTCTGCTGGTCTTCGGGTATAAAGGCATCAGCCGACGCCATTTTCCTCAGTGTTTCTTGCCCCAGATGCCAATTGCCCTCTTGGAAAGCTAAATTTTGGATAAAAGCCAATGTTTCCAAAATAGTAGAAGGCAAACACAAAAAATAAACATGTAGGTATGTACATATATACAAACAAATACACCATAAGAGACCCCCCCCCAGCTAGCTATTAGGAGGGTAAATACCCTAGGAGTACCACAGAGGGGAAGGAGGGAGGGTAATCCTGACTGCAGATGCTATCCAGTTCGGACATCTACATTTATGGTAGGTACAAAACTGTACTATGTCCTTCATGGATGCATCTGCAGTCATAACAAATGGGTAGAATACCATAGCCAAACTAGGGGAGGAGGAATAAAAATTATGGTGTAGTCAGGATCCCTTGCAGTACAGCAGTGGCAAACCCTGCTCGGGATCTAGAATATAGAGGTAAATTATAATGCTTGGCAAATGTATGCACGGAGGTCCAAGTAGCCGCCTCAATAATGTCCTTGGTTGCCACTCCTCTTAAGAAAGCTGTGGTAGTGGCTGTAGCCCTTGTAGAATGAGGTCTTATGTTCTGTGGAATTGGTTTTCCATGGTAGGAGTAACAGAATCTTATGCAATTTCCTATCCATTTGGAGATTGTCTGTTTGGAAATTGCTTTTCCTTCCCTTCCTGTTGCATAGGCTACAAAGAGCTGGTCAGTTTTTCTGTTACCTTTGGTTCTGTCCA
This sequence comes from Protopterus annectens, assembly GCF_019279795.1. Classification (NCBI taxonomy): domain Eukaryota; kingdom Metazoa; phylum Chordata; order Ceratodontiformes; family Protopteridae; genus Protopterus; species Protopterus annectens. The sequence goes on along the minus strand of NC_056741.1, from coordinate 1,642,568,668 downwards.
GGTAGTAGCGTAACTGTCTATGTACATCCAAGGTATGCATTATTCTTTCACCTCTGTTTTGTGGATTGGGAAAGAAGGTAGGTAGGTGGATTGCCTGGTTTAAAGACACTCTGGATACCACCTTAGGCATAAATGTAGGATTAGTTCTCATGGACACCCTATCTTGATGGAAGATTAGGAAGGGTTGCACTGCCATTAAGGCCTGTAGTTCCGAAACCCTCCTTGCTGAAGTAATAGCCAGTAGGAAAGCAGTTTTCCATGACAGGTGTTGTAGATCTGCTGTTGCTGCTGGTTCAAACGGAGGGAGTGTCAACTTTTCTAGTACAAAATTCAAGTCCCATGCTGGTAATGGTGGTTTCCTAGGAGGTTTTACATTCTTGATCCCTCTGAGGAACTGCCTGAGTAGAGGATGTGAAAAGACAGGAGGATCAAAGCTGTATTCTGCTGAAATAGCTGATGCATGTATCTTGATGGAGGAATAGGACAGGCTTGTATGTAGAAGCTCTGCCAAGTACTCCAGAATGTTAGCAATATCTATGTTCGACACATCTTTTCCTCTTTCAGTACTCCAAATGACGAACCTTTTCCATTTTCCTGCATAGTTCCTTCTTGTTGAAGGTCTGCGGGCTTCAAGGATAATGTCTTTAACCCTTTGTGAAAGGTCTGGGTTAGTTACTGCTATGTGATGTTCCAGGCAGTCAGTTGCAAGGTTTTTAGGTTTGGATGTATGATGTTGTAGTTGTTCTGAGTTAACATCAGAGGCATCAGAGGTATTGACCACATTTTCTCCCGCGACATGCTCCTCAGCAATGGGTACCAGTGTTGTCTTGGCCAGTTCGGAGCTATCAGAATTATCCTTGGACGTTCCTCTTTGATTTTCAGTAGTACCTTGTGCATCAAGGGAAGAGGTGGAAATGCATATGCTGTCAGGCCTTTCCAGCTGAAGGATAGAGAGTCCACCTTCCATGCAAGTGGGTGAAATGTCCGTGTGCAGAATTTTTTGAGCAGGTGATTTTGTGGGGAAGCGAATAGATCTATTTGTGGCATTCCCCATTTCTTTGTGATGGCCTTGAAGATGTCCGGGTGTAGCATCCATTCGTGAGCATCCGAGGTGGTTCTGCTTAAAATGTCTGCTAGGGTGTTCTCTTTTCCCGGTACAAATATTGCCTGTAACTGGATGTTGTAGCTGAGAGCCAGATTCCAAAGGTCCAAAGTCATTCTGCATAGGGGGTAAGAATGAGTGCCTCCCTGTTTGTTGATGTACCACATGACTGTGGTGTTGTCTGTCCTTATCATCAAATGGCCTTCTTTGAGGAATGGTCTGAATTTTAGGATTGCCAGTTTTACTGCCAGCATTTCTTTTTGGTTTATGTGCAGGTGCAGCTGGTCCTGAGTCCACAGTCCTTGTAATGCATTTGTCCAGCATGTGTGCCCCCATCCTAGGTCTGAGGCATCCGTTGTGATGGTTTGGTTTGCTCGAAAGTTGTGGAAGGGTAAGCCTGGGTTTGACTGGCATGCCCGAGCCCACCATAGGAACTCCTGTTTTAAGCATGGGATTAGTGGTATTTCTGTTTCTAAGCTGTGCCTGTGTTGAGACCATAAATTCTTTAGGTACCACTGTAACTTTCTCATATGCAGTCTGGCATGTGGGACCAAGATTATGCATGATGCCATGAAGCCCAAGGCCTGCAGAACTTTTCTTGCTGTTAGTTTGTTCTGCTTTGTTAATGCCAAGAAGTAAAGAGGGAGCTCTTTTGTTTTTCTGCAGTTAGGAATGCCATCTGTTTTACTGTGTCCAATTCCGCGCCCAAGAAAGTTCTTGTCTGGGATGGTATCAGCCTTGACTTTTGTAAATTGACTGTGTATCCCAGGGCTTGTAGCAAGTAAATGACTCTTTGTAAATCTGTTGTCAGCTTGCTTTTGTTGTCCGCTTGTAACAGGCAGTCGTCCAGGTATGGATAAATTTGGATTCCCTGTACTCTGCAGTGAGCGATTACTGATGCCAGGCATTTTGTGAATACTCTGGGCAGTAGATAAGCCAAAGGGCAATGCTGAGAATTGATAATGCTCTGATCCTGCAAGAAATCTGAGGTATCTTCTGCAATTTGGTCGAATGGGAACGTGCAGGTATGCCTCCTTGAGATCTAGAGTTACCAGCCAACACTCCTTGCCCAGCATGGGAAGAAGTTGCTGTAGGGTCAGCATTTTGAATTTTGGGACAATGATGTATGTGTTTAAGATGGACAGGTCGAGAATAGGTCTCCAGTTTTCTCTTTTCTTGGTACTAGGAAGAGTCTGGAGTAGAATCCTTTGCCCTGTTCTGTTATTGGTACTCTTTCCACAGCTCTCATCTTTATTAATTCCGCTATCTGGTGCAGGGCTTCTGTTTTTGATTTGGGGCAGGTTTGGCATTCCTCTTTTACTGGTAAAGTGTGGAAGTGGAACCGGTAGCCTTGGTCTATGGTTTGCAAAATCCACTTGTCTTTTGTGATATAGTGCCAATTTTTCGAGAATAAGGCTAACTTTCCGCCTAATGGTGCTGCTAATTGCTCCCTGGTAGGCGGAGTCAGAGCCAAGTCACTGTGATTGTCCTGTTGCAGTGGCAGTGGTTGTGTCTGTGCCTCGGTTATTGCCTTGCCACTGTCGTCCTCTGTAGGCACCTCCTCTGGATTGATTTCTGCCCCTAGAGCGTCTGTTCCTGCCCCTTTGTGATCTTGTGGAGTCAGGAAAGGACCAATTTTTGGCAGGCCTGTTCCTGCTAAACCTTGGGGGCTGAACCTGTAGGAAATCTTTAACTGTTTGTACAGATTTTGCCTTCTCTTCCATTTTCTTCATTACCTGCTGGGCAGGTTCCCCAAATAGACTGGCCTTATCCATAGGAGCATCCAATAGCTTAGCTTTAACATGATCCGGTAAGACCTGTTCTTTCAACCATGCATGCCTTCTTATCACTGTGCCAGTCATGGCTGATCTAAATGAAGCCTCCAGTGCATCATAGCCACATTTTAAAGAATGGTTACTAACCTGTTGGATGTTATTCACCATTTCTAATACATATTTCTTATCTAAAGATTCATCAGAGGACAGCTTTTAATTAACTGATCAAGCATAAACTCTTGGTATTGGATCATGTGAAACTGACAGTTTAAAGCTCTAGCTGAGAGAGTAGCAGAGGTGTAGACTTTTTCCCCATCTCTCTAAGGACCTGGATTCCCTTTCAGAGGGAATAGGGTTTTGCTGTGGTCGAGGCTACTGCCTTAGGCCCCTGGGATATAGTTTCGGGTCTGCAAGTGGCGCCTTGTATAGATGGTGATGAGTGTCTGGCACCCTGTAAAATCTATCTGGTTTGGCAGGGGCTGGAGGTAAAGAATCAGGTGCAGTGCAGACATCATTAAATGCATCGTCCACAACAGACAGGACAGGAGGTATAGCTAAGGGCCTATGTTGTGGTAAGTGCAGAAAAGTCCTAAGCCTTTTTCTTGAATCTGAGAAATCTTGTCCCTGCCATTGGAATTGTTCTCTCATGGCATGTAAGGTTCCCCAAAGGAGAATTCCTCTGGTGGAGAGGCAGCTGGAATGGATTCTTCAGCATCTGAATCTTCATAATTGGAAAAAGGAGCCTCTGGCTGGTCTGTAATGTCTGAGTCATCCGCAGAATCATCAGAGGACACAGGCTCGGGGCTCTGCTCTAGGTCTCTTTTCTGGGGCTGAGAGGCCCTGTCTGGGTGAGATTGGGATCCCCTAATTAAGGATATTAAATCTTCTGCCAGAGTAAGCATTTGTGAACTAGAAGTGGGCCTGAGTGAGGGTGGTTTAACAGGCACTGATTTAGCTGATTTGGCTGCTTTAGCCCTGGCAAAGGCCTTAATAGACATGGCTGCAGGAGGCCTAGCAGCACCACGTGCTGGGGTAGAGATATCCAAAGGGATGGTGTCTGATAAATCAGAAGGAACCACAGTTGTAGGCAAAATTTCTGAGGCTGATTCAGGTAAGGTAGCAGGAGCCTCAGTAGTAGTCATGGATTCGGCTGAAGATTGACCAGTTTTCTCGGTTTCGGCCGAAACCGAGACACTCGCGGCTTGCTTAACCGTGGTTTCGGCCGAAACCGCGGACCGCGAGTGTCGGTCTTTTCTTTGGCGTTTTTAACAATTTGGGTAGTCGGAGGATCCGACGGCATAATGTACGCAAAATCTGAGCCGAAAAACTGTTCAGCAAACTCCGACTGATGCCTAAGCGTTCGTCGGTTGAAGGAAGCACAGGCCGAACAGGCTGCTACGTTGTGGTCTGGGCCTAAGCAAGGCAAACAGTAAGAGTGGAAATCTTTATGAGGTATTTGTTTCCCACAAGTTAAACAGTTATTGACTTTTTCTGACATCGGCTGAGGCAAGAAAGAGTCCCCAACGGGGTACTTAGCTTTTTAGAAGTCTTCGAAGTAGTATTCGGTAGTAGTAATCTCTGGATCTGACCGACCGGCACTTGCGAACAGCTTCTGCTTCGGGCGCCACGCGGCAAGAAAGACTGAGGAAAATGGCGTCGGCTGATGCCTTTATACCCGAAGACCAGCAGAGATGACGTCGGGTGAAGTGCGACATCAGCCGAAGCCGGACCCAGACTTTGGAATCCGGCCGACCGAAGGGCTGCCTGACGACAGGACAACCCATTTGTTATGACTGCAGATGCATCCATGAAGGACATCTGTTAGGATGCTTAAAGAGTGGATTCTTCAGCATATGGGTGATATTAGACATAAAAATATGCTTAACGGCCTAGCCAAACATATTTCTGTTTTTACTGATCATAGTTTTGATTTTTATAGTGTTACAATTGTTGCATTTTTATAAAAGACATGGTGATTTTAATAATACACTTGAAACTGCAGAGACAAAGTGGATTGTAAAGTTGCAGGCAGATAAACTGCCTGGCCTTAATGCCTCTGTTCCTTAAAACCAATTCTTAAGAAAAGAAGTATACATCAATAACTGATTGTTATATATTACTTGTTAATTGATGCACATGTTTTAGTATTTAATGGGTTTTGCTGTTTTACTCTATGGATCTGATGAAGCACAACTCGTGTGAAAGCGCTTATCCTGTGTATTAAAGATTTATACTTTTCAGCTCTGGTGGATGCCTGGTTTGTTTGCTACATTTATCGAATTCTGGAATATGTGAGTGTTGTGTCCAGACTGATCTGAGAAACCACTCAAGGTTCCTCATAGGTAGAAGTCTTGCCAGAGGTACCATGGGAATGGTAGAAGTCATGAACCCTAGTACCCTGACAAATTCCCTGTCTGTGATGTGGTGTAAATGCAGAAGAGACAGGAAGTAAGAGTGAAGTTTTTCTGCTTTTTGTGGTGTAGAGATACTCTTAGTATGTCTGTCTGAATTCTGCACCCAAGGAAAATGTGGTCCTAGGTTGGACAGAGGGTAGATGTTTTGCAGTTTATTGTGAAGCCTAGATTTCCCAGCAGGGAAATGGTGGTTTGGAGATTGTGTTGCAGGATCTGTGGGCTTGGGGCCTGCAAGAGTAGGGTGTCCAGTTATGGGAATATCAGGATTCCTAGTAGCCTGCTTTGGGCAATGACTGGAACCAAGCATTTGGTGAAAACTCTTGGATCTATGAAGAGACCAAAGGGCAAGGCAGAGAATTGAAAATGCCAGGAACCCACAAAAAACACAGATATTTCCTGTATTTGAGTGGATGGGGATGTGGAGGTAGGCATCTTTTATGTCCAGATATGTCATGAAACCCTGAGGAAGGAGCAGAGGGAAAAAGGTCTGGAGAGTAAGCATTCTGAAGGAAGGAACCTTTAAGAATGTGTTATAGTGTGACAAATCCAGAACTGGCCTCCAGGGGCCATCCTTTCTGAGAACCAGGAATATCTTGAATAGAATCCTTTCCCTTGGAATTGTCGGGTACTTTTTGAATGAAGGCCTGTAAGTACAGGTCTGAAAGAAGGTTGGGGAAGAAATGGATGTAATCCTGAAGGGTTATGGGATACCCCAGAAGGTGGGAATGGAGTGGCAGACCATGAAATATCCATTTCTTATGACAAAAAGGACCCAGTTGTCTTGGATAATATGCCTTCCCACACCACTAGAGCTCTGGAGAGATGGAGGGAGAGGGGAAAGGGAACAGAGGCAGGCTAGTCACAGACTCTTTGCTCTGTCTGGAAAGGGCTGCATTTGTTGAGGAGGGTTCTGAGGAGGCCTAATCCTCAGAGGTCTTTTTCCTCCCCTTAAAGATTTACTGATCTGGTGCTGGAATCGGCTATGGACAAAGACAGGTTTTGAAGAAAAGTTCCTATGGAACCTTGGCACAAGTGAAACCAGGAGATGTTTCAACTCATTAAGTTCCTTGGCCTTTTCTTGTAGAGACTTTAAAAGATTAGCAGCAGCTGGACTAAACAGAAAAGAGTTATCTAGAGGGGCACCCATGAGTTTGGCTTTGAAATCATCTTGAAGTGGTTGAAGTCTGAGCCAGGAAAATCTTCTGAGCACAGACTCTGTGGTAGCTGCCATAGCACAGGCTTCAGCAGCATCACAGCTGCATTTTATAGACTGTTTAGCCACTTGGGAAGTGGTTCCCAACCGGAACAGGGCTAAGGTTTTCCCCTCTGACTCTGGGAGGTGTGACAGGGAGCGGTAGCCTGAAACAATAATTCTAGAGAATATTTAGTTATGTGAGTCTGGCAGTTTATAGCTCTGAAAGCTAGGGTTGCTGAGGTGTAGGTCTTTTTACCTAGTCCTTCCAAGGTCTTACTTTCCTTGTCAGAAGGTAACAGGGAAGTAGAAGGGAGCTTCCTGGATGGCTTGTCAGTATTAACTGATATGACTGCTGGGTCTGCAGCAGGGCATCTGAAAAGGAAAATCTGGTCCTCTGAGACTTTATAAAAATGGACAGGCTTCTTAGGAGCTGAGGCCTGAGAGTCTGGATTCTGACAGGCATTGTGGAATGCATCCAAAAAGGCTGAGTGGACAAGTGGAACCGAAGAAGAACTTGGCAAATTAATCTGTAGTAGTTGGTAGTACCTTTTTTGTACATCTAAAATGTGAGTAGTATCCCACTTAAAGTGCTCTCCCATCTTCAAGATGGTTTCTCCAAAGGAAATTTCTTCCATGGGAGATTCAGCACCTACAGACTCCTCTTCAGGAGATACATATTCAGAAGGGGAGGGTATTTGGGTAAAATAGTCTAAGGATTCCTCTCCTTCAGAAGAGGTATCCTCTGATGATTCAGACTTCTTAACCCTTTTCTGTGAGGAGTGAAGGCCAGGAGAAGGGAATACTGTAGAAGTCTGTTTAAGGGCCACGAAGACCTGTAAAATACTTTGAAGGAAGGCTTGCCATTCAGAAGGGGCCTCTGCAGCAGTGGATAAATGTTTTGTCTTTTGCTTTTTCTTATATGGAGACACTTTCAAAAGATTGGAGGCCCAGTCCTTGGCCTAGCATCGGATTGCTCAGACTCCAGGACCTCGGGTGCAGAGCTGGAAGCAATCCCCCTGGGATCCTCTACACATTAAAGCCTTGGTTCCCCCTCGAGATCCAAATCGGATGTCTACTCAACCTATAGCAACTTGCTCACGGCTGAAGGCAAGGCAACCTCAGAAGTGGGTTTGGCCTGTGACTCCAAGCCAGAGTTCCCAAGTGCCTCTGGGTCAATGAGTGCCATGGGAGGGATGTCGGATGGCAGAGATGCAGCTGAAGGTGTAGGCCTAGCATTTTTGGCCTTATGCTTTAGAAGCTCAGTAGTGGATTCTGGGGCATCCTCCATATGCTTAGTTAGTAATTTTAAATGTTGATTTTCCAAGTACAAAGCTAAGGAATTAAGCCTGCTTCTAAGATCTTTGGAACAAAGAATTAGTAAGTACTACAAGACCTATAGTTGCGACTGGGACCTAGGTAGAAGAGACATTGGGTATGGCTGTCCTTATGTGGAATTTGCCTTCCATACTGGCATTTGCCCTTCCTGGATGACATAACAAAAAGGAACAAAGAAAAAATTCTCTAACAAGGCTTTTATCTGAGAAAACGACAATGACATTGCTGGAAAATGCAAGCCAGACGTTCGGTACCTGGCTTTCTGAGTGGCGGCAGAAAAGTTGAGGATGGTATGCGAGTATGTCCATTTTATGGCGTACGTACGACTGCAGTCTACACCAGACAGACCACGTATCCTACAGTAGTGAAAGTCTTTTGCATATGGCCGATGTTAGGGTGCCATCTGGCAGGGATATCCCTCAAATGAAGAATATTGCAGCAAATGAATAGAAGGACATCGGAGAGTTCCTTGGACTTGAACTGGAGTTTGGGGTTGGGAGATGGAGATGAAAAGGAAAAAGACCAGCTACACTGAAATATGAGAAGAAGTGTGAGATTATAAAGCATCAATCACATTTATGAAATACGGCTTTACAAGAAAAAGTTGAAAGGCTGGACTTTTTCTGACTCTCTTAAACTTGTGGGGGACTGAAAAATGTATACTCTGCTTCATGTCAATGTTTGGTAGGTCATTAAGAGGAAAGGGAAAAAAGTAACTAAGTAAAACATTTTTGTACAGTATTTGTACAAAACATTTTATGATATAAATTGCATGCTGTATAGTAAAGCAATTACTGTATGCTATACATACACAAGTGCATTTTTTCTTCTTTTTTAGTTCGTAGGTGTTTACTAGACTAATAACCACAAGGGCCTTTTTCAGCCTAGACATGCATCCCAAATCTCTGACAAGTTTTGATACCCTTGATAAGTGTAAGCAGGAGTTTGGAAGATTAAACATTTACAAGCAGGGGCCTGGGAGATAAACCATTTACAGGTAGACTGTGTCCATTGGAGACATCTGTGCCAAACCAGGAATGAATTTCCTGTTCTGCATCCAATTGTCCAAGTTGCACTTGAACTGGGTTAGTGAGGAACTCTGCTTCACATGGATGGGGAGCCTGTTCCATAGAAGGGGTAGTCTCTGGAATACATACCTGTCTCTCCAGCAGGTTCTATTTACATCACAGACAAGGTTTAAATCTTTAAAACATGCATTTCTGGTGATGTTTATTTTATGGATATGCAGGAGGTCCATCAGAATAGGGTCTAACAACGCCCTGTATGCCAACTGCAGATCTCCCCTCAAAAGCCTGTAGGAGACAGAATACAGGGATAGGGCTTTGAGGAGGTCTACATAGGACATTTTACTTATACCCTGTATTCTTTTAGTGAGGAAGCTCTGTGGATGCTCCAGTTGTTGGATATGCCTGGTTAGGTACACAGCAAAGGGGGCACTGTACTCAACGATAGGTCTGATGAATGCAGAATACAGTGGAACAATGACTTCTTTGTCTTAGGTGCCATACCTTTGTTTATATGTTGCGCAACATAGAATGATATCCTCACTACTGTAGACACGTGATTGAAAAAGGATAGATTACTATCTATGTGTGTCCCCAAAGTCCCTGACTACTTGGTCAACTCTAAGGGGTGTGTTGTCAATATAACAGTTAGCAGGGACTGAAGACTTCCCAAATTATACTATTGTGCATTTCGTTTTAGTCTAGGCTCTGACACCATTTGTTTGCCTGTGTCAGCCCCTGCTGGAGAAGGTTTGTGTCAGTGTGGGATTCAATGACAGCTCCTAATTTGCAATCATCTGGAAATTTAGTCATCCAGAGACCACTGACATGGGTCTTGACTTCAGAGAAGTAAATGCCATAAAGGAGAGGTCCAAGGACTGATCTCAGAGGGACTCCTGTTGTGACTGGCCTCTTTGTAGAGGTGGACTCCCCAATTCTAACTTCCTGGGTCTTGTCTGTGAGCCAGTTGGCTATCCACAGGGTGACATGAATTTGTAGCTAACCTCTTGAGTTTGTCAATAATGCCTGAACGGAGTATTGTGTCAAATGCCTTGGCCAGGACAGGGTAGGCAGTATGAACCATTTTCCCCTCATCCATTGCTTTGGTTACCTTCTCAAAGAAGTCCACCAGATTGAGTAGGCATGATCTGCCCTTGACATACCATGTACGAGAGTAAGATTCTGAAATATATTACTATGGTCATTGTTTCTTTCAGTTTCCTTATAATCAAACATCAGAGGTGCACACAGGGGGTGGATGTCTTTAGGGCAGGGGATGAAGAGGCATGCTTATTACTTCTTTAAGAAACACAAGAATCCCTGGTCATTACATGATCACAGTTTAATAAACATGATATGGCTTGCTGGGGGCTGCCAGTGTATGTATGTGTGTGCCCCCCTCTGTCTGTCTAATAGTGGCAAGTTGAAATATGTTGCTGTGGCTATTGAGTTTTTCATTTTATCCTCAACAACACATTAGAAGTATACAGAATTCTGGCATCATTTTTTTGTGGGCAGGTGATGTATGAAAGCAAACAACAGTTAAAAAATGAAATGACAGTTAAAGAATCACTTCTAAATGACTACTGATATGGATTGTGGGGGAACAGTATCTGTCAAAGAGCAACACGGCTACTATATTTATGTAAATCCTTTAAAGTAAAAGGTAATGTATCCGTTCAGAAGGGGAACATTCCAGTGGGACACCTGGTGTGCATTTTATAGAAAAGTGTCTTATGAGTTTTTTATTGTAAACTGCCTTCATGGAGCTGATATATGGCCTATTATACACTAGAAGTAAATTCAGAGTTTCTGTGTTCAAAGGGCATTTGTTGTCATAGTCTGGCACTATAGTTGGTTTCCACCTACAGCCATTTAAAATTAATGTTCTGTGCATGTGTATGTATTTACCCATCTCTGACACCTGGGGCCAGTGAGGAGCTTGAGGAAGACAGTGAAGCATCACAGTGCTGCTGGTGAGTACACCCTAACTTCTGTCCCTAATGGCAACATTGTGAACTCTTTAGCTATTGCCCTTGGGAGATAAACATACATGTCCCATATGCATAACCTCTTAGCTAAGTGTCTCATTGCTTTTGAAGCACGGAGCATGCCTGGTTCATACTGCTTACAGCCTAGACCCCCCCCCCCCCACCGGGATGACCGTCACTTCTCCTTGGCTAAGTGCAGCGCAGCCCCAAGCCTCTATGCTGTAGAGGAAGGTAACAATCTCATGCTAGGAAAATACTGACTTAGGACACCAAGAAAGGCTCTCTTGGTGTTAATTATCATTGTATTACTGTTTTGTCATCATACTCCAACATCTTTGAAAGATTAATTGTTCACTAACTGACTATATACTTTAATTGGTTTTATGTCCTTCCAAGGGTTGTCGTGGTTTTGCTTGGGCCACAGCACTGAAAACGTCATTACTACTTTTATGAATTCTAGTATCAACTGGAACTGTGATCATGACATTTGTTCTTGCAGCTACATTGTCAAGTGGAGCTGTGATAATGCCATTGTTTCTGCAGCTGCATTTTTGACCATCTAAAACTTGTTTTATTTTATAACCCAAGCTATTTACATGGATGTTTACATTCTATTTTATTACTGCTATCTACAGTTGAAACTACAGTAGGACTGACAATTTATAATGGAAGTTTAAGTGGCAAAAATCTTTGTGTGTGTGTGTGTGTGTGTGTGTGTGTGTGTGTGTGTGTGTGTGTGTGTGTGTGTGTGTGTGTGTGTGTGAGACATACCTCTCAAATGTCCACATTTTTGAGAATGTCTACATTTTTGCCTCATACTTTTCCTGTCTGTTCCTCATAAAATCTGTGGTTTTCTGGCAAATCACAGAAGGCTGAAGTCAGCATATAATGACATAAATGTGCGTTTCAAACCTTGTATCCCTCAGAAACTTCACCCAAACACAACTCCTGTTGTTCTAGCAATGTTCCAAGTTTACAAGATCAATATTTCTAATCTGTCCCTATTTTTGGGCTTCTGTCCCCTATTATTTCAGGCTTTATTCAGATTTATTGAGCTAAGAGGTTGAGTGGTGTGGTATGGTGTGTGTGTGTGTGTGTGTGTGTGTGTGTGTGTGTGTGTGTGTGTGTGTGTGTGTGTGTTTAATTTAACTCAGACTAGTTTCTGTTGCTTCCAGCATGCTAGGACCTGCCAGACAGAACAGTATCATGCACTTTATATTTTCTAGTCAGACTGCAGTTAACATCCTAAGAAATGTAGGCATTACAATGTAAAAAGAAAAAAAAGTTAATATGCTCTAATCCTGAGTTGGTGAGGTGGGGAATGGGGTGGAAAAGTACACAGATTAATATATATGTAGTTTATTCTCCTACTTTTATGCATGCGAATGACTGGATTAATGTTCTTGGCTTAATCTAATAACACATTTTTTTTGTGTAAGCAAGTAAATAAGAGAACACTGAATGTAAAAAAAAGTTTCCTTTTGCAAATAAGTGTTCAATTTGAGAAGTCTGTATCTGAGGGCAAATGTACATTTCATTCTTAGGTTTCCATGGAGACAAGCTGACTGGGATGCAATTAAAAAAACTTCTAAGGTTAAAAGTTACTGTTTGCTAAAAAGATACAAGCTGTTTTTCACATCTGGGAAGAGAACAAATATAATGCAAGAACAGACAGCAATTAGTGTTAAGTAGGAACAGCGGCTGTAACATTCAACTTAGCATGGATAAATTTAATTGTAGGTTAAGTTATGCCTGAGTGTGCAGCTGTCAATTTGAGAGAATTCAAAACAAATATAAAAGTGGTTGGTGCTATAAGACAACACTAGTAACCAAAAATAGCACCAAGATGAAAACACTGGTCCCTGGAACGTAGTTTAGTATTCTTTAATAAAAAAGTCCACAACACATAACGTTTAGCGCTTTCATCAATACACATTGACTTCCTCAGAACAATTAAAATTATACACACTATATTTAAATAATGTCAAGCCAAACCTGATAGGACACATGACATGTCAATCAATACCAATAATATTCATAGCAATTGATAGCAATTAATAGTAAGAATAATGTTACCAAATGTTATTACATGTAAAAACAAAGTTTTTGTTTATAAAACTTGAAGCATATGTATGTATACATGAACATGAATTAAAAATATAGCAAATGTTGTCATCAATCAAACAGGCTAAAAATATGCAGTTGTAAAGTGTAAAAATATAAAAATATCTTTATGTGGAAATGGTGATTAGACTTTAGCTGCCTTTTCTTTCAACACAAGTGTGACTGAAACAGAATCATTGAGACCTGGATGTGTGTTAGCTGCCAACCTTAGTTGCCACATCAATTTTTTTTTTTATTTAATATATTTTTCCAATCACAACCCCTTAAATTAATCTGAACTTCATCTACAATACCAAATTAAAAACCATGACATTTGTCACATACCTTGCTATGTCTGTAGAGGGCATTAGTTTATTTTTTAATTTTTGTATCATATATATGTTCATATATTCTAGATTTCAATGCCCACTCAGTTTTACCTATATAAAAAGCAGTACAGGTGTTACACTTAGCAAGGTAAACTACTCGTTTTGTACCACAATTACCCTTTTTAAAAAAGATTTTACTACTCAAATAATTACATAAAGTGACAAAAGGCTCTTGTAAAATAAATTTACACTGTTTACATCTACCACAAGCTTTAGTTCCCACTTCTCCATTATCTTCTGTATTTAACTGATTCCCCTCCAGTACAGTTTTCAAATTTTTCCCCACTTTGGTCGAAAAAGTTGGTTTATCCCCCACCATTTTGTAAATGTCATTATTAGCCTTGAATATGTTCCAATTCTTATATAAAATATTTTTAATACCTTTATAGCAAGGACTAAATTGTATAACACATGCCTGGGTATAGTTGCTTGAATTAGTCTCACCATTAGTTTCCATAATACTGGTGTCAGTAATTTCTGCTAATTTCCTACCTAATAAAGGTTTATATTTTACACCCCAACCATCCAAAACTTCTTTGAAGGTGTTCACAACTAACTCAACCGGATAACCTCGTTCCAGGAACATAGATTTCAAAATACAAAATTCTTGTTTCAGATCCCCCTGATGTGAAGTCATCCTAGCTATTCTGATGGCCTGTCCCTTAACTATTCCCTTTTTCTGGAAAAACGGATAACTATCACAACGTAAATAAGAATTACAAAAAGTGTGTTTCCGAAAAACCTTGGACCTAAAACTACTAGAGTCCTTGATAATAAGTGTGTCCAAGTAACTCATTTCCACTAGATCAGAACAATAAGCAAACTTAAAAAATTAGTACTACTATTCAAGTACTCTATAAACCTGGGAATGTCTTGTTTCCCCCTTCCACAAGATAAAGATATCATCCAGGTATCTGTTATAAGAAAGAATATCTTTATAAAAATTGCTTTTGAAAACATGTTCTAATTCCCAGCCCAACATAACCAGATTAGCATATACAGGAGCGCAGGCTGCGCCCATACCTACTCCTGTAATTTGTTGATAATATTGTCCCACAAAATATATATAATTGTATTCTAATATAAGGGACATAATCTCACAAACTAATTTAATTCTGTCCTGGTCAAGAGTAGAACAAGAATAAAGAACTTCTTCAAAGTATTTTAAACCTTCGTCCTAGGGTATACTAGGAAACAAATCTTGAACATCAATAGTAAAGAAGACTATATCCTTGGACCATAACTCGGAGTGATTTTAGCTACAAAATCCCAAGAATCTTTCACTAAATGAGGAATGCTATCCACCACATATTTAACAATCCTGTCTAGAAATAATGCCAAATTATGTGTTTTAGACCCATTGCCTGCCACTTATGGGTCTAAAAGGCAGATGGTTCACATTTCTATGTACTTTGGGGATACCAAAAATGGCAGGCACTCTGGGATGTTTGTTAATCAAAATATTATATGTGTCCAAATCTATTCTGTTTTCCAACACATATTCTTCTAAGAAACTATCTATTATTCTGTAAGAAATGTGTATTTGATTTACGGACACCTGTAAATACTTGTCCTCACAAAAAAGTATAGATTGCATCACATTAGTGTAATCTTCAGAATTGTATATTACAATCCCCCCTCCTTTATCAGGGGTCATAATACGTATCTTTTTGTCACCCCTTAATTAATTTAACAAGTTTTTCTCTTTTAAATTTAAATTATTGTGCAGCTTCTTGTTTTTAGCCCATATCTGGTAAATGTCTTCTTTAACAGCCCTTTCAAAGCTAGCCACCAAGTGGTGTAAAGGGGGATTGTAGACACTGTTTTGCTTCAGGAGAGGTGGGTTAAACAAATCCTTAATTTTACTGTCACTGTTAAAAAACAGAACTTTGAAATTTAATTTCCTAGTATACATGTTTATATCAACAAGTACATCTGCTATGTCGGGTATTTTGCTAGGAACAAATTTAAAACCTTTTAAAAACAAAGAAAAAAAATATCTGTTAATAGTTCGGTCGCTGTAACTGTATACGTTGAATCCTTTAAAACTCTGAACAATATTGTGGGGGGTACTGATTAGTACCTCCGTCTGCCTCTCATTGAATTGGCTTGTAATCGATGTATTCCCATCCCTTGATAAGGTGTCTGTTGTCCTTTCACATTTCTGCTTGCTATTCTCTCTGAGCGTCTTACAAAGTGAAAACCCTGAAAATCTACTGGATCATTTAATTCTTCATCAAGGAAGGGTTCGGGGTCAAGTTCACCTCCTTCCCCCAACTCAATAACCTTAACTGACTCTTGCACATTCCCCCTGGAATAATTTTCATTTTCCACAAAAAGTCTATTAGTAGGATATGCATTGTGGTGTTTATACTGATTGACATCCCTTTCTAGTTTCCTTTTCTTTTTTTGAAAAATTCTATTACACTTTTTTCAACCCTAATAATAATCTTTTCAAACAGTCCTTCATATTGACCAAACAACAAATCTGTAATAATGCATTTATGTAAATGAATAACCTCCTCCTGTAATCTACCTTTAAACAAAAACTTTGTTTTTACATGTAATAACATTTGGTAACATTATTCTTGCTATTAATTGCTATCAATTGCTATGAATTTTATTGGTATTGATTGACATGTGTCCTATCAGGTTTGGCTTGACATTATTTAAATGGAGTGTGTATAATTTCAATTGTTCTGAGGAAGTCAATGTGTACTGATGAAAGCGCTAAACGTTATGTGTTGTGGACTTTTTTTTATTAAAGAATACTAAACTACATACCAGGGACCAGTGTCTTCATCTTGGTGCTATTTTTGGTTACTCATTTGAAAGAATTGTTCATATCAGGAGGTTTAAATGTTATTATTTGAAGATGTACATAGTTTTGTGTGTTTGATTCAAGATAACTGGCTACGGGAGTGTTCTGGGTGTATGTTTCTTTTTCAATAAACATCTTTATTAATTTATTTATTTTCTATTTTGTTTTACTTGTATCAATCATGAATGGTAAGTTACCATGTAACACCTGTTTTGTCTGACAAGTGAACTGTAACTGAAGTTGTAATGTTCTGTTTGTTCTTATTTTTTATGTGGAGCTTTTCTCCCCAGGCTTCTACTGAAAGTGGACATATATCCAGTTAGACTAGCCTGGTCAACAAATGTAAAATAAAATAAAATAAAATAAATATTAAATTACCAAGTATGACATAGGCAATCTTGCATTTGCATAAGTGAAAAACAAGCAACAGTGACACCACTACAGTTGCAAACATTGTACCTCACAGACACCATTGAAACAACTGTAGTTGCAAATATTATACATCACTTATAATCTATCCAGTCATTGTCAGTTAAGCATTATATGGCTCATTCAAATCCTGCCTCTTAAACCTCATTCCTTCTCTGCATATATTATTCCCACAATTCCCATTTTTTCCTGTTCCATCCCTTTGCTAAAGATCCAAATTCCAGTTGTTTTATCTATGTTACTATATACACTACTACTAGTAAAGTTGGTCTACACTTTGGTTTCCATTTTCTAGTAATCCTTTTTTTGGCAGCCACCATAACTTGACTCAACAAGGGTTTTTACTATGTCTAGGCAATTCCAATTCTGTACCATAGCTGAAAAAAATCATCTCCCCAGTCAATCCAATCCCTCACCCAGCATCTCTGACACAGTGGTCTGCAGGGAATCAATGTCCGCCAGCTCACTACACTCCCAAAAAATATGTTCTCAGCCACCTCTTTCTTGCCCGTCACATCTCCAACATTTGCTATCCACATGAGGAAAAATTCTTTGGCATCTACTTGGGGAATAAAAATACCTATGTAAACACTTCCAGGCAAAGATCTTAAATCTTCTAGACTTTCTTGCATATTTGGGAGATAAACATACATCCTCCCATTGTCGCTTTGTGAATTGCTTATCCAATCTCTCTTCCTAATCCTTTCTATACTCCTCCGATTGATTCTTACAATTATCATGCAATATTTTATATGCCTTACTAATTATTCCTTTTTAACAGCAGCTTCTGTTCTAGATTCTATTAAAAACTCTACCAGTGCTGGTCTTTCATTTAGGACCCCCCCATTTCCTTCTCTTTGCCTATACTCCGATATCAGCCCTTGATAGGGAAGGAATCTCTAACCTGCAATCTAGATACATTCTTGGCCTCTTCCCATTCCATTACCTTTCCCTTTCTAATCATTTGCACCCAATACCTTGGTTCCTTTGATAGTTTTCACCAATAAATTCCACCCCCCCTTGCCTATTACCAACATCCGTTACCACAGTCATCCCTATCATCAGAATCTCTTTTCTCCATTCTCATGCTGGTTTAGTTCTTAGAATACAGCCTGCTATTTTATGAATATAATACTCTGTATGAATTTTGTTCGCCTTAAGAATCTGCATCCAAAATCCCAATCTATCCTTATTTCTTGAGCTTTCCCTCTGTATCATCATCATTCTTTTCCACTTTGCATTACAGTTTTCTGCTTGTGCTATGTATAAGAGCCTTAACTATGTTACTGTAAAATACTCCCTCAAATTGGGTAATCCTAGTCCGCCTTGCTCTGTTGGAAGAATCAGCTTATCCCACTTGACCCTTGCTGTCTCACCTTCCCAGATAAAATCCTTCAACTCTTTTTTAATTGCTATCTACAACTTCTCCTCTTGTTGATAAAAATATGCTGACTGGTGTATAAGACTAAAGAGACTACAAACATTTTAATTGCTTGCATCTTAGTATCCATATCCATATAACAAAGCCTCTCTCAATTTTTGTAATATATTCTGTTTAGTCTCTTCCCACATATCCTTAGCTGCCACAACAGAGTCACTTCTAATCCATACTCCTAAATACTTAAGTTTATCATCCCCCCACAAATAAGGATATTGTTGGATTAATTTGTGTGTGGGTACATAATTTACGGCTATTTCCTTTGCTTTAGCTTTTAGAAGATTTGAAACTGTCTTAAAATGTTCCATAACATTGTAATGCCCCTTTTTGGTTTTGTCATGTATAAAATAATACCATCTGCAAACAGAAACAGCTTTTCCTGACTATAATACCAATTATATCCTTGAATTTCTGAGTCTCTTATCTTCTTTGCCAATAGTTCTAAATATAATACAAACAACAAAGGGGAAAGAGGATAACCTTGCCTGGTTCCTCTACTCAAGCAGAAGTTATCAGAGAGGACGCCACCCACTTTAATTTTCACCTTCAATTCCTAATATAGACGCCTAATCAACCTTATAATTGTATCACGGAAAGCAAATGCTTCTATTGCCCTGCTCATGACGTCCCAGTCTACTCTGTCAAATGCTTTTTCTACTGAGGGTCTACTTACAGACTGAGGGTCTGACATAACCTTTTACAAAGACTGTAATACAGAGAGCAGAAACTTTTTCATTCAGGACTGGTAGTTAATAGCTCTGAAAGCTGGGTAGAGAAGTACAGACTTTCTTTTCCCATCTATCCATAGCCCTACTATCCCTGTCAGTGGGAAGGG
The DNA here is from genome assembly GCF_019279795.1 of Protopterus annectens. Classification (NCBI taxonomy): domain Eukaryota; kingdom Metazoa; phylum Chordata; order Ceratodontiformes; family Protopteridae; genus Protopterus; species Protopterus annectens. Next base: position 1,642,549,816 of record NC_056741.1, on the reverse strand, counting down.
CATTAGCACTGGGATACAACTTAGATGGCTTACTCAAGGAAAGGGAAATTGCAGCAGGATCACCCACAGGATTAGTCTCTTTGCTTTTCGAGACGTTGTACAAGTGTTCATAAATCCTTCTTCTCAGGGATCTTTTTGTTTTCCCTATGTAAAAACTGAAACAACTTATGCATACGCCTAAATAGACCACGTCTTTCGTTCCACAGTTCGAATATCTGTCAGCATGAAAAAGAAACTTCCTAGATGGAAGGTATAGTGTACTGTCATTGAGAATGGCTGAACATTGTTTGCAAGCCCCACACTTGTAAGTCCCTAATCTAAAATTCCCTGATGGTACCTTCAGAAATTGCTTCCTTTCAAATAGTTCTTTTATATTAACATCCCTTTTTCTAATAAATCTGGGATGTTCTTGAACCAAGCTTTTTAGTTCATCATGTAAAGTGAGGACTGCCCAGTGCCTCGAAATCACATCTTCAATTACAAAGGAACTGTTAGAATAAGTGTAAATAAAATTGTTGTGTAAATCTACTTGTTGATCTGCTCTAAACTACAGGTTTAGCCCTATAGTATCATGTGCGGGGGGTATAACTGAACCTTTAGGTAAATTTATTGATTATGTTTTGAAAACATTTTTTTCTTCTTTAAAATACGTATGTAAAGACTCATGGGACTTTCTCAAAGGCATTGAATCAGCAAAGAGACTAATGCTTTTTATAAACATTCCACTTTTTGTCCCAACATGGACCTCAAATTTATAGTTTTAGAACAAGTGATACCAGAGGCCAGGGGTGGTGACTGGGAGACCAGATTGGAATACAAGGAACTCCTCTGGCAGCTCCGATTAGATGCTGGTAAACCTCCAGGTCTTAATGAAAATATTAATATTAGTAGTGTTTTAAAGTTAAGGATGGCTAGACTATGAACAGTATGAATTATTGGGTTATGAAAGCCTACACGATTCACTTTTTATTGTTATTATTGAATTTACAAATCATTTTTTAATAAGACGTGATAAACATCACATCTTTTACATATGGACTTTTAAATTAAATTATTTTAAACATATTTTTTACTATGTTACCTTGGTTATTAAGACTTCGTGTAATTTGCACAGAATTCACATTCCCATGCACATTCAAATGTTATAACAGATTTCAAGTGTTATGGGATTGTTGTTATGTATTTTACAAGTCTGGGATGGTTAGTTACACATCCGTAACTATTTTTTCAATGTTTTTATTGATTATAAGTAATAACAATTGTGACTGTCATACCATGCTAGTAATCTGTATCAGCAACTATTGTTATTTTCAAATAGCACTGGTTTTTAAAAAAATGTTTTTTCAGTGACATTTTTACATTCAATATGACGAATTCTAATTAATTATGTTAATTGAGTCACATGACTCACTACCATATATTTAATTATTGTTTTTTCATCTGCTTTTCATCTTGAGAAAGCTCGGTATTAACCGAGTGAAAGCGCTTCATTTACTGTGGATTTTGTTGTGGTGTGGCCAAATAAAGACTCAAAGTTTTACTATTATTACTTTTGTTTTCCTTTGCCTGTGGATATTTCGTTTTTTCTTGGTTTCGCTGCTGTTTTTTGTGGTTCCTAATCTTGTAGTGTGCACAGAGGACTATGTGGCAGCTTCCAAGATGGACCTGGCATCAACACCCTTTTGGAAAGCACCGGGAGAGGCCAGTGTCCAAGTAGAGTGTACACTTGGGCAGAAGAGCAATGTCTTACCAAAATGCCTAGAATGGAAAGAGATTGTTTTCGATATCCACAATGCAACAGTTTGTTTTGAGACTGGCTGGCCCAGTTTGGACTGCATGAAGGAAACAAACAGCTGATCAGTTAGTTTTTATTCTGTCCAAGTAGAACCTCAGCTGCCTGTGAATGTCTAAAGAGTGCAGAATTCTTCCCTCTCTGTTCCAAGGATTGGGAAAAAAAGGCAGGTAAATAGCCTGAATGAGAGAGAATTCATTTACTACCTTGGGCACAAAAGAAGGACTGGTCCTAGGAGTTGCCCTGTCCCTGTGGAAAATGGGAAAGTTTGATATAGTCATAAAAGCCTGAAGTTCAGACTCTTTTTGAGCTGAGGTAACAGCCAACAGAAGGACAGTTTTCCAGGTGCAGAATTTTAGAATGGCAGATGCTGATGACTTGAAGGGGTTGCAACGTAAGTTTTTCCAGTACAAAGTTGAGATCCCAGGGAGGAGAAAAGTACAGTTTTGTACCTACCATAAATGTAGATGTCCGATAGATATGCAACTGCAGTCATAACATATGGGTTGTCCTGCCTCAGGCAGCCCTCGGTCGGCCGGATTCCAAAGTCTGGGTCCGACGTCGGCTGATGTCGCATTTCTCTCCGACGTCAGAGCGGCTGGAGTATATAAGCATCAGCCGACGCCATCTTCTTCAGTGTTTCTTGCCCCAGATGCCAGGTGCCCTCCAAGGAAGGCTGTAATCAAATTGGAAGACAACAACAGGATTCCAGACAAATAAGTAAGCAATAAACAGATACACCATAACAGATATCCCCAGCTAAGAGAAACAGGGATAGGAGTGGACCCAAGGCATAGAGGGGTATGGAGGGAGGGAAAATCCGACTGCAGTTGCATATCTATCGGACATCTACATTTATGGTATACAAAACTGTACTATGTCCTTCAAGAATGCAACTGCAGTCATAACATATGGGTTGAATACCATAGCTTAGCTGGGGGGGGGGAGGAATGCTCTAGGAAAGAGATGGTGTGGCAATCAAACCCTGCAGGACTGCCGAAGCAAAGCCTTCTCTGGATCTGGAGTATAAAGGGAGATTGTAGTGCTTGGAAAATGTATGCACAGCGCTCCATGTAGCAGCTTCTAGAATGTCTTTTGTAGGCACCCCTCTTAAGAATGCTGTAGAGGTGGCTGTAGCTCTGGTGGAGTGTGGTCTGACATTGGCTGGAACATTCTTCCCATGGAAGGAATAACAAAATCTGATGCAATGTCCAATCCATTTTGAAATAGTCTGTTTTGAAATTGCTTTTCCTTGTACTCCAGGGGCGTAAGCTACAAAAAGCTGATCAGACTTCCTACTGGTCTTGATTCTGTCCAGGTAGTAGCGAAGTTGTCTGTGAATGTCCAAGGTATGCAACAATCTTTCCCCTTTGCTCTGAGGATTGGGGAAGAAAGTAGGCAGGTGAATAGCTTCATTTAAAGAAACCCTAGATACCACCTTTGGCATAAAAGTAGGGTTGGTTCTTAAGGAGACCCTGTCTCTGTGAAAGATTATGAACGGTGGTATTGCCATTAGGGCCTGTAGATCCGAAACCCTTCTTGCTGAGATAATTGCCAACAGGAAAGCTGTCTTCCATGAGAAAAATTGTAAGTCCACTGAAGCTGCTGGCTCAAAGGGAGGTAGAGTCAGTTTTTCTAGGACAAAGTTGAGGTCCCAAGCTGGCACTGGAGCCTTCCTTGGTGGCTTAATGTTCTTGATTCCCCTGAGGAATTGCCTTAAAGGATGTGAAAACACAGGCGGATCAGTGTTATATCTAGCTGAAACAGCTGAAGCATGTATCTTTATGGAAGAATATGAGAGTCCATTCTGTAGCATATCTGCCAAATATTCCAGGATGAGTGGGATGTTCAATAATGATGCATCATGTCCCCTGCTGGTATTCCAAATGCTGAATCTCTTCCATTTTGCTAAGTAAACCTTTCTGGTGGATGGTCTTCGAGCTTCTGTTAATATCCGCTGAACTTCCTTGGAGAGAGACAGATTGAGGTTATTCATGGGAATCTCCCAAGCTGTTAGCTGCAGCGTCTGAAGATTTGGATGCACTGTTTTGAAGTTGTGTTGAGTTAAAAGTAGGGGCCATTGGGGAAGTGCCCACTTTTTGTTGTGACATATGCTCCGTAGTAGTGGATACCAGTGTTGTCTTGGCCAGTCTGGAGCTATTAGGATCCCCTTGGGTCTCTCTGCTTTGATCTTTAGTAGTACTGTAGTCATCAGTGGCAGAGGTGGGAATGCATAGATTTTTAGGGAGTTCCAGTTGAATGAAAGAGCATCTATTTTCCAAGCTTGTGGATGATATGTTCTTGAACAGAATTTTTGTAGATGATGGTTGAGGTGGGAGGCAAATAGATCTACTTCTGGCCTGCCCCATGTCGAGGTGAGTTGTGTGAAGATTTTTGGATGCAACCTCCACTCGTGTGGATCTATGAAATTCCTGCTTAGGCTGTCCGCCAGCACACTGTCTTTGCCTGGAACAAACTGGGATTGCAACTGTATGTTTAGGCTCAGTGATTTTTCCCAAAGATTCATTGGCAGTCTGCAAAGGGGGTAAGAATGGGTGCCCCCTTGCTTGTTTATGTACCACATCACAGTGGTGTTGTCTGTCCGTATCAGTAGATGGCCTTGCTGAAGCTGTTGTTGAAAGGCCTCGATGGCATGCATTACTGCCAGCATTTCTCTTTGGTTTATATGCAGATGTGTTTCCTTTGGAGACCATTGTCCTTGTATACATCTGCCCTCCATGTGCGCCCCCCATCCAAGGTCTGAGGCGTCTGTGGTCATGGTCTGTGTTATCTGAGGTTTTTTGAATGACATACCTGTGTTTGCCTGGCTTACCGAGGCCCAACATAGGAATTCCTTTTGTAGGCATGGAATGAGCGGTATGGTTGTCTCTAGGTTGTTGCTGTGCTGAGACCATAGGCTTTTTAGGTACCATTGAAGCTTTCTCATGTGCAGTCTTGCTAATGGAACCAGGAGAATGCAGGATGCCATGTAACCCAGGGCCTGTAGGAATCTCCTTGCAGTCATCTGGGTGAGTTTTGCCAAACCTTTGAAATAATGAGTTAACTTCCCTTGCTTGTCTTCTGTCAGGTAAGCCATTTGAGAGGCTGTGTCTAGATTGGCTCCTAAGAAGGTTATTTGCTGGGATGGCTGAAGTCTTGACTTTTGGAAGTTGACTGTGTATCCCAGAGCCTGTAGCAATTGTATGACATAGTTCAAGTTTTTTGTCAAAATCAATTTGTCGTCCGCTTGTATGAGGCAGTCGTCCAGGTACGGGTAAATTTGGATCCCCTGGAGCCTGCAATGAGTAATTACTGAAGCCAGGCATTTTGTGAATACTTTGGGCGCAGTAGATAAGCCAAATGGCAATGCTGAGAATTGATAATGCTCTGGCCCTGCAAGAAATCTGAGGTATCTTCTGCAGCTGTGTCTGATAGGGACATGCAGGTATGCCTCCTTGAGGTCCAGAGTAATCAGCCAAGACCCCTTGCCCAGCATGGGAAGGAGTTGCTGTAGAGTCAGCATTTTGAACTTTTTTTCTAAGAGAAAAGTGTTTAATGCGGACAAATCCAGTATTGGTCTCCATTGAGTTTTTTTTCTTGGAACAAGGAACAGTCTTGAGTAAAACCCCTGGCCTTGTTCTTGTTGTAGAACTCTTTCTATTGCTTTGATCTGTGCAAGCAGAGAAATTTGCTTGATAGCCTCTGCCCTCTGGTGTTGTGGTAGGTTTGGCATGCCTTGTTTTCTTGGTAAGGTATGAAAGTGGAACCTATAACCTTGGTCTATAATATCCAAAATCCATTTGTCCTTTGTCAATCTGTGCCAATTGTCTGTAAACAGAGATAATTTTCCGCCCAAGGGAGCTTCTACTTGCTCCTTGGTCAGCAGAAGTAGAGGAAAGTCATTGAGATTGACCCTGTGGGGCAGGGGAGACCCCTGTGTCACTTCTTTGGTTTGCTGGTTGCCATTGTCGTCCCCTGTACGAACCTCTGTATTGTCCTCTTCCTCGGCCACGCCTGTTTTTACCCCTTTGAAATCTTTCAGGATTAGGAAAGGACCAGTTTTTAGAAGGCCAATTCCTGCTGAATCTGGGTGGCTGAACCTGGAGGAAATCTTTGACCGTCTGAACTGATTTTGCTTTTTCCTCGATGGACTTTAACACATCTTTAGCATTAGCACCAAAAAGCTTGTTCTTTTCCAAGGGTGCATCAAGAAGTTTTGCCTTAACATGATCTGGTAAAGGTTGTTCTTTTAACCATGCATGTCTACGAATGACCGCCCCTGTCATAGCTGCCCTACATGAAGCTTCCAATGCATCATATCCACACTGCAGAAAGTGATTGCTGACTTGCTGAGAATTATGTACAGCTTCCTGCACAGACTTCCTGTCTAAAGGTTCAGGAGCAGCCAATGTTTTCTGTAAATCATCTAGCAGGTAATCCTGATATTGAAACATATGAAAGAGGCAATTCAGAGCTCTCATAGATAAAGTAGTGGAGGTGTAGACCTTTTTCCCCCATCACTCTAATGACCTAGCTTCCCTGTTGGAAGGCAAAGGATTTTTGGAGGTGGATGCTGAAACCCCTTTAGGTCCCTGAGAAATAGTTTCTAAATCAACAGCATGGGCCCTAAAGAAATGAGAATGTGTTCCTGGGACCCTATAATATCCGTCTGGCTTGGCTGGAGCAGGAGGAAGAGTATCCGGGGTAACACTGGAGTCAGAGTATAGGTCATCCAAAACATCAAGCACAGGAGGTATAGCCAAGGGCCTGTGTTGGGGCTTTTTAAGGAAGGTTCGAAGGCGCTTTCTGGAATCAGAATATTCCTGGCCTTGCCACTTAAAATGTTCCCTCATGGTATGCAGAACTTCCCCAAAAGAAATATCCTCAGGAGGGGAGGCCGAGGGGATGGAATCCTCTGCATCCGAGTCCTCATAGGTCTGGAAGAACTCTTCCTGGCCATCGGAGTGAACAGAGTCCTCAGAATCTTCATCTGAAGGGATAGGGTCAGAGGGTTCAACCCAGGGCCTCTTATCAGAAGGAGGCTGGGATCCTCTCTCAGGATGGGCCTGTGAACCTCTAATCATGGAAATTAAGTCTGCGGCCATAGTCATGATTTGTGTTTCAGGAGTAGGCTGAGGTAAGGCTTTAGCAGTAAGGTGCTTGGTCTTGCTGGCTGCCTTAGCACGTGTGTAGGCCTTAATAGACATGGCCATAGGAGGCCTAGCAGCTCCACGTGCAGGAGTCACCTTATCTACAGCAATGGTCTCGGGCATTTCCTCGGTTTCAGTATCCGGAGGAAAATCTATAACTGGCGTCGGTGTGGCCTCCGGTATCGGAGGTATCGGTAATGCAGTATCTTCGGTTTGGAGCGGTGAAATAACCGTCTCAGGAGGAACCGGAGCACTTGCGGTAGGTTTTGGCGTGGAGTCGGCGGAAGACGCGGGCCGAGGATATCGGTCCCGGTCTTTTCGTTTCTTAGGAGTCTGCGATGTCGGAAGTTCCAACGGCATTGTATAAGCAAATTTATCGCCGAAAAAGTCTTCAGCAAACTCCGCCCGGCACCTGAGAGTGCGCTTGTTGAAGCGAGCACAGGCGACACAGGCCAAGACGTCGTGGTCTGGGCCAAGGCAAGGAAGACAGTAAGAGTGGAAATCCTTATGAGGTATTTGTTTACCACAAGACAGACAATTGTTAACTTTTTCAGTAATTTCTGACATCGGCTGAGGCAAGAAAAGGTCCCCAACGGGGTACTTAGCTTTTTTGATGACTTCGGATTCGAAGAATACAGGAGCTGACTGACCGGCACTTGCGAACTGCTTCTGCTTCGGGCACCGCGCGGCAAGAAAGACTGGAGAAGATGGCTTCGGCTGATGCTTATATACTCCAGCCGCTCTGATGTCGGAGAGAAATGCGACATCAGCCGACGTCGGACCCAGACTTTGGAATCCGGCCGACCAAGGGCTGTCTGAGGCAGGACAACCCATATGTTATGACTGCAGTTGCATTCTTGAAGGACATCAGGTTTTTTTAGTGGTTTAAGATGCAAGGCTCCCTCAAGAAGTTTGACCTCCATCCTGGACATGACAGGATAGTCAAGAGGCAGGCAGGCACTGGTGGCAGACAGGGTCTTAATGGAACAGTAGGCCAAACCAGACTAGTTTACATAAATACTGAAGGACAGTGGGAACATCTGATAAGAGTGGGTCCTGGCTGTGTTTGTGGCACCACATAGAAAATCTTTTCCACTTATCTGTATAAGATTTTCTGGCTTTTTGTAAAACCTGAACCATTTCCTCAGAGAAGAGGTGCTTTTTAGGAATCAGAGCCTTATCATCCACAGAGTGAGACCGAGAGAGAGGCTGGGACGGAGAAGCAGGCCTTCCTGTGTGATCAGATCTGATTACAGTGGTATCTTACAGTGGCTTCCCTTGGACAAGTAAAGTAGGAGGGGAAACCAATGTTGTCATGGCTAGTAAGGGGGAGAGAAGTAGAAGTTTTGGAGTTTCCTTTTGGGCTTTTTGAAGGGTTCTTGGAAGCAGTGGGAGATGGAATCATGCTGCATAACAGAGAAAGCTGGTGGTTTATTGTGGAAGCAAAAAAAAATCTATTTGTGGTTTGTCCCACTGATGTCTGATTGTTTCAAAGACCTGTCTGTTGAGTGTGCTTGTGTGACCCAGGGACCTGTTTAAAGAGTCGACCAGAACATTCTCCTGGGAGGGAATATATATGCGGCTGTCAAAGTCATGTTCATTTGACTGTGCTTGGTACCATGCCTGACATAACATTTTACAAAGACTGTAATACAGAGAGCTGATACTTTTTCATTCAGGACTGGTAGTTAATAGCTCTGAAAGCTGGGTAGAGAAGTACAGACTTTCTTTTCCCATCTATCCATAGCCCTACTATCCCTGTCAGTGGGAAGGGCATTAGCACTGGGATACAACTTAGATGGCTTACTCAAGGAAAGGGAAATTGCAGCAGGATCACCCACAGGATTTTTATACGGTATTTCAGGTCATCAGGTACTTTACAGAACCTGTCTGGTCTTTTAGATACTGGTGGCTGAGAGTCAGGAACTGAAAATGTAGAATGAAAGGCATCCTGGTATGCCTCTACGACTGCAGGGACTGGAGAAGGAGTTGGAGTGTCCATTTCTCTTTCGTACTTCAGAGATTTCTTTTGACTGCCATTCAAAATGCATCACCGTGTTTTGAATAGTTTCTCCAAAAGATGCTAGTTCAACAGGATAATCTGGAGAAAGGGAGCCCCTTTCATCTGCAGAGAGCTGAGATGGAGAATGTATTTGTGAGAAGTAATCCAGAAAGTGATCACTCTACATCATGTTCATTCAGGGGAAAAAGAATCTTGGGCATGGACTAGTTGGGTCGGAGGCAGCTCGGTCACAAAAGAAGGCTTCTGTGCTACGATAGCTTTAAATAAGGGGGAAGTCAATTTAATCTTTTACTTTAGAAGGTGACGTCACATGCCTAGTTTTTTTTTTCTTTTTAGTTGTGATGTCTGCCTTATTTAAAGCTATCATGGCACCGAAGCCTGCTTTTGTAACCAAGCTGCCTCTGACCCAACTAGTACATGCCCAAGATTCTTCTTCCCCTGAGGATAAACATGATGTAGAGTGATCACTTTCTGGATTACTCCTCACAAATACATTCTCCATCTCAGTAATGTCTGCCTGCAGCCACGGTGGTACAGCGGTAGCGTTGTTGCCTCACAGCAAGAGGCTCTCCTGTTCGATTCTTGGCTGGAGTTGCCTTCTGTATGGAGTCTGCATGTCCTCCCCACGGTCGAGTGGCCTCCGAAAGACGTGTGAATGGGCGTGCCTATGCTGAAGGTTGGGCGTCGGGCTGGCAACTCGGTACCATAAAAATCTACTGCCAATAATTAGCGGACCGGAGTTCCGCTGTGGCGACCCCTAACCAGGAAACACTGAAAAGTTAAACAAGGTGTGATGTCTGCCTGAACAAGTCTCAGATCAGACCCCTAGCACACTTCCATTAGAGTACCTGGAAAGACTTCCTCAACTAGGATTTGGGGAACTCAGTGTGGTCCCTCTGAAATGATTAAACATGGTTCCCCCAAGGTATCCACTGTCTGTGAGGCCTCAGGAGCCATACCAGCCTCCAGTGGGATTACAGTAGTGGGCAACTGAGATGATATCCAACATACCATGGGTTCTGTACATTCAAAGTATGACAGACTCAGAAAAGTTAAACTGCGAAACATCTCAGGGTCTCTTGAGTTTGTAATTTAGAGGAAGGGAGAAGTTGGGTACTTGGAATTCTGCCACTTTTACTTGGGCCAGGCATTACAGAAGATCCATTTCAAGGAACATGTTAAGAGACTACAACCTCAACCTAATGGTTTTGGGAAAGAACGACTGGCAAATAAAACAGGATCTGTAGTCATGTTTCGAGTACAAACAAAAAAGCCCCATAGCATACAACGTCTTGCATGGAATCTGCCTATAGCACTCTAACTTACCCCTCCTGACATTTAACAAAAATTTTCAAAACACAGCAAAATACAAAAAAGGAAGGTTGCCTAATAGTGCACTTATCTGAAAACTGAACAAGTGAAGCAACGGTACTAATGACCTAACACAGATCAGTCCAACAGACAGATGGCAGGAGTTTGGACTGGTGGTGAGAAAGTCTGAAGAACTCATGCGTACATCCGTCTATATACCCACGACACATAAGTGGAGGTCATGTGGACGTATGCCTTTGGGATGGCAAAACTTTGGTACTGTGATTGCATGACAGAGGATGAAAGCCCATCCATTAAGAATACTGCAGCAGTGATCTGTCAGGACATCAATGTTGATCCAGAGGGAAGCAGACTGTAAGACAATACTGCTGCTGTTGGTGGGTCCTGATGCAGAAAAAGCATATAACAGAGTAAGCTGGAATTTTTACGTGTAGGGCAATGTAAGCATTTGCATTCCTTGGTACAATGATAAGGTTAATTAGGGGGAAATATAAGGGATTGGAGGCAAAAATTAAAGTGGGAGGGTTCCTTTCTGACAAGGTGTGTGTGAATACAGGAACCAAGTAGTGGTGTCCTCTTTTTCCTTTTTTATTTGTTTTATATTTAGAGCCATTAGCAAAGAAAATAAAGGACTCAGAAATCTGAGGATATAACTGACATGGTAATCAAGAAAAGTTGGCTTTATTTGCAGTTGATTTTATTTTGTACCTGAAAAAATCTAGAGAAAAATACATCTCAATGTGCTGTGAAACATCATGAGACAGTTTCAAGTCTTTTCAGGATATACAACTAATGAAGCTAAAACAACTGCAATAGCTGTAAACACTGAACACACATGAATTGGTCCAACAATACCTGCACTTATGGGGACATAATTAAATGAAGTATTTATGAGCATGGATTTTATTTATTTAATTGTATTTGTTTACAGGAGTACTGACCAATTTCAGGTTCAGCCTGGGTGAAATAAAAACATTTCACAAAACATACAGAAATGTAAAGCAATAACAGAACAGTTCAGACTAATTACAAAGAAAAAAAACTGTGTATATAGATTCAAGTGAACAAGCACAGTGCAATGTACAATCAAGTACAATGTAATGTAATGTATAATATACTCATTAGTTTCTAAGTTGGGTCGATCTTCAGTGAATCCTGAGAGAGGAGGAGAGACTCAGAAAGGAGATATGTTAGGTGATATGTCCTGTGTTGAAGCAGGATTAAAAAGATTCTATTAGGACAGCTAAGGATAAGTAGGAAGAGACTAAACAAAAGATAATACGAAAAACTGAGAAACTGGAAGCTCTTGTTTATGGATATAGATATCAAGATACAGGCAGTGAAAATATTTTAGTCCCTTTAGTTTTATATACAGGGCAAGTAATTTTTTGTCAAACAGAGAAGTTGTGGACATTATTTAATAAAGAGTTGTAGGATTTTATCTGAGATGGGAAAGGGGCAAGAGTCAAGTGGGATAAGTTGACTCTTCCAATAGAACAAAGTGGATTAGGGTTACCTGTTTTGAAGGGATATTTCAGAGCTATATGATTAAGCCTCATATACATAACAGAAGCAGAAAGCTATAATTCAAAGTGGAAAGGGATGGTGATGATGAAGCAGTGGGAAAATTCAAGAAACAAGGAAAGTGAGTGGGACCTTGGATGCAGATTCCTAAGTAGGTTAACGGACACACAGAATATTATATTCATAAAGTACCACAAAGTATTCTAAGAATTAAGCCAACATGAGAATGGAGAAAGGAGATTTTGCTGATAGGGATTACTGCAATTAGAAGTACAGAGACTATTCAAGAGGGGGCTAGAATTTAGTGGAGAAAACTGACAAAGGAACCAAGGTACTGGGAGCAAATATCTAGGGAGTGAAAGATAACAGAATGGGAAGAAGCCAAAAAAACATTTGGACTGCAGGCTGGATTCTTCCCTCCCTACCAGGGATTGATATCAGAACACAAGAAATGAGAAAGGGATAGGGAAAACTTAAGTGCAAGACCTGCTTTGGTAGAGTTTTTAATTGAATACAGAACAGAAACTGGTGTTAAAAACGGATAGCATAGCACATAAAACACTGCACAACTATTACAGGAATCAATCAGAGGAGGTTAGAAAAGATTGGGAAGAGAACAGAAGACTGGATAAGCAATTCACTAGGCGATTATGGGAGGACACACACAGACACACACACACACATATATATATATATATATATATATATATATATATATCCCAATTATGCAACAAAGTCTAGAAGATTTAAGATTTTTGCTTGGAAGTGTTTGCATAGGTATGTTTACACCCCAAGCAGACTGCAATGAATTTTTCCTCAGGTAGATGGCAAGTGTCAGAAGCGTGACGGGGTAGTAAACGGTAAATGGGAACATATGTTTTGGGAGTGTAATGATTTGGCAGACATTAAAGATACCCTACAGAGTACTCTGTGAGAAATATTGGGTGAGCAAATAGATGTGATTAAGGAAATTATTTTTTTTAGCTGGGATGCAGGAACTGAAATGCCTAGATTTAGTAAGGCATTGTTAAGTTAATACCGATGGCTGACAAAAAAAAAACAATAACTAGAAAATACATATAAAATTCTAAACCAACTGTATTTGAAGTACTGAATATTTTAACAGAGACAAAAGAACTGGAAGTCGGATCTTTAGAAAAGGGTAGGAGCAAATTATATAAAAAATGGAAATTGTGGGAACAATGCATACAGGATAGCATTTGGGAGGAGGAGTGAGGCTTAAGGGAAGGCAGGAATTGATAAATTTATGTAATGCTGAACCGATTATAAATATACAAAACAATATACATGATGCATAATGTTTGCAAGTGGAAATATGTTAATATGGTTTGCTTTATTTTATATAAATGTATGTTTGCCTATGTCTTAAGTGATAATTCAATAAAGGTGTTAAAAATAAAGAATGACTGATTTGTCAATATTAACATGGAATATATACTGCCTTTCAGGCACAGACAAAGGCAAAAATAACTGAATTATATTAAAACAGTGCAATCAGCAATGTTATTGGAGACACATATTAATAGAAGTCACCATGTGAATGTGACACAGAAAGAATTCCAGACTGGATATTCAGCAACGTACCAAGAAAAAAGGAAATGAGGGAGTAATAATACTGATGGCAACAGGGACTCCAATAGTGACAGGAAAAAAAAAAAAAAGACTGTGATGGTAGATTTGTGGTAGTAAGGGTTTACTGGTAGAAGAGGAAAATAATGCTGTCATACAATTATATTACAACGAAAACTATCTGTATAGAACTTTAGGAGAAATAAGCTTTCAGCAGGTAATTTTATACGTGGTGAATGGGACTTGATTGCAATGTAATGGGGGGGGACCTAGAATGGAAAATATAACAAAAGAGGACAGATTTCTAAAGAAGGCTACGAGAATATTTAGTACGGAAGATGTGATATTAGCAACAGGAACTCGGTCAAACTTTACATATTTCTCAAGATACAATAAATGTGTTAAATTGCATAAAAATAACATTTCACAGAAGCATGTGTATTTAACTGAAAGCCTTGAAACCTGTCCAATGACTATATAAGATTACGCAGGAATACAAATGAAGATAAAGATGCAGGATAACGACAAAATAAGACACTCACACTTTCCTGTTTTTCTGTTAAAAAGAGATGAATTTAAGGAATGGGTAGTGGATATGAATCAAGAGTTATTAAGGAAGATAAAAGTTACTGCAGAAGGGATAGCTAGTGACGCAGATAAAATGAAAATGGAGTTTAAAAACATGGTATAAAAGAGGGAAAGGTGGAAGAGATGGGCAAGATGTAATAGGAATTATTTAAAGGGGACGACAGCCGTTAAAGTATAGCAGAAGAAGAGGAATCTCACATAACAAGAACAGGAGCAATTGCACAGTGCTAAACAGAAAATATGGGAACATTTGAATAATATGCAGGAGTTCAGAAAGACTGCAGTTATGATAAAACTCTACAGTGCAAAAACTTTTTTCCACCGTGAATTAAGTATAAAGAGTTGTAGCCCAAAACAGGGAGTCAATGATAAGAAAAACTTCCACGGTGGTGCAGCGGTAGCATTGTTGCCTCACAGCAAGAAGTCCTCCCGTTCAATTATCAGCTTGTGTTGGGAGTGCCTTCTGTGTGGAGTTTGCATGTCCTCCCTGTGTTCGAGTGGGCATTTGAAAGACATGCGTTGAATGGCTGTGCCTTCGTTGAAGGTTGAGCGTCAGGCTGGCAACTCGACACCACAACTGCCAATCATTAGCGGACTGGAGTTCCGCTGTGGCGACCCCTAACTGGGAAAAGCCGAAAGACAAACAACATGACAAGAAAAATAATCACAAATTAAATGTTTAACAATACTAGAAAAAGCATGGGGAGGGAGTACTTGCACCTTGAAGGAAAACTGTGGTGGCTGTATTAAAGAGGCCAAAACACATCCAGAGCCTGTTTCATACAGGATCATTTCAATTTTAAACTATGTATATACAGTGTAAATAATAGCTAAAAGAACAAAGATGTTACCAAAATTGACAAACATATATCAGTGTGGTTTTGTGAAGTAAAAGCAAGCATTTAATGACATGAACAGTGAAAAGATGATCCAGAGGGAGATGGAATGTGAGAAAACGCTGCTATTGTTAGTACTTGTACAGTGTAGCTGTGGTGTACTAGGCTCCGAAGCACATGTATGCAGGTTTAGGGCCTGTGTGTCCAAACCTTTAATTTCCTATCTTCCTCATTAATGGTGAGTATCCCTCTTGTCACACTGGAGACCAGGATTTGATTCCCTGATGGGGAGTAATAGTACTTTTTTGCCTTTAAGGCTAGTCTTGATTGGATGGATGGAAACATTTACATGAGAGTTTCTATTTACATCCCTGCTTGATTTGGGAGGTGGGCAGCATTAAAAAACTCAAAGTTGGTAAGAACAAGTGTGTCTATTTAAAGGTGTATATGGCTATGCCTTCTCTTGGTCCCTGTAATCACTTGCCTATTATTCTTCCTAATCTTCATGTATACAAAGCATCTAATAGAGTCACCTGGGATTTTAGGAGTAGGGCAATGGTAGCATTTGTTTTCCCTGACAGAACAATAAGGTTAAAAGTAATGCTATATGAAGGGTCAGAGATAACAATTAAAGTGGGAAGATTCTTTTCTGACAAGCTGTGCTTGAAAAGAGGCACCGGCCAGGGATGTCCTCTTTCACCATAGTTCCTTACTTTATACTTATAATTAGAGTCAATGGCAAAGAAAATAATGGATTTACAAACTGAAGGATATAACTGGTACTGTACTCAAGAAATGCTAGCTTTATTTGAAGATGATATTAGTTTGTACTTAATAAAGCTAAAGAAGGACAATTCAATGTTGTAGAATATTTTGAGACAAACTGAAATCTTTTTAGAGTATAACATTAATGATGATAAAACACAGGAAGTTAAAAAGGATTCTGAAAGCTTCCCCTTCTCTGGATCATGGTTCCCATCCATGTGAAGCAGAGTTCATCCCTCACTTATTCAAGAGGGGATGCTTGTAAATGCTCGCCCACTTACGCCCAATACACATACCCCCATAAAACCCTTGGGAACCCAAAACAATCAAATTTTACTTGGAAGCATGGCTAGGCATAAAAAGGCCCCTTGGATTGATAGCTTAGTATTCCATTACGACACTATATTGTGGTAGCTGAGGATATGTAGGAAAAGATGCAATAAAAAATACAAAAAGTGAGAACTGGAAGCTTCTGAATACAGAGATGGATACTAAAGACAATCAGTAAAAGATTTTAGTCCCCTTAGTCCTATATACAGATCAGGCATATTTTATCAATCACAGGAGAAGCTGAAGACAGTATTAAAGAGCTGAAGGAGTTTACTTGAGAACAGAAGAGGAATACAGTTAAGAGCGATAAGCTGATCATCTCCAAAGAACTAGGTGGTTTAAGAATACAGGTCTTAAATGGGTACTTTAGAGCTACTCAGTTAATGTTCATATACAGAACTTAAGAAAAAGGTTATAAATCAAAGTAGAAAATGATGATGATGAAACAAGTGGGAAGTTAGAGAAATAAAGGGAGACTAGGTTTTGCATGAAAGTCCTTAAGGGAAATAATAACTATGCAGACTATTATATTCATAAAGTAGCTGAAAGTATTCTGAGAACTAAGTCGCCGTCAGAATACAGAAAGGAAATTTTACTAATAGGCATGTCTGTCAATATAGAAACTAGGCAAGAGGTGGCCGGAACTTACCAGAGGAAATTAGCAAAGGAAACAAGGTACTGGGAGCAAGTAACTCGAGAAAGAAATGTATAATAGTACAGTGGGATAAAGCTAAGCAGAAGTTTGGACTGCAGGTTATAGACTGTCTTTCCTGTCAGAGACCGATAACAGAGTACAGGCAAACAGAAAAGAATAAGGGAGTGCTACGTGAAAGACCAGTCATGGAAAAAAATTTAGGTGAGTCTAGAACAGAAGACATTGTCAAAAGAGGGATAATTAGTAGGGCATACAAATATTGCAAGACAACTATAATAATCAATCACAGGACATTAGGAAAGACAGGGAAACAAGAATGGAAAGGTAATTTGCAAAACAATGGGAAGAAATCTTTTGGGCTTCTTAAGTATGCAAAAAAAAAAAAGTCCGAACGGTTTAGGATTTTTGCATTGAAGCGTTTATAAAAGTATTTTATACCCCAAGTAGACTTCAGATGATTTTTCATCTGGTAAAAAGCAAATGCTGTAGATGCGATGAAGAAGAGAGAGGTAACTATCGGGATTACCCAATTTGAAAGGGTATTTCAGAGCTACACAGTTAAGACTCCTATACACAGCACAAGTAGAAAACTATAATTCAATGTGGAAAGGGATGAAACAAGGAGAGATTGGGATTTTGGATACAAGCCTTTAAGGAGAATAACAATAATCATACAGAATATTATATCCATAAAGTAGAAGAAAGCATTCTAAGAACTAAGCCAACATGGGATTGGAGAAAGGAGATTCTACCGATAGGGATGACTGCAATGAGGGATATAAACAATAGGCAAGAGGGGGCTGGAATTCATTGGAGAAAACTGGCAAAGGAACCAAGGTATTGGGAGAAAATAACTAGAGAAGGAAAGATGATACAATGGGAAGATGCCAAGAATGTATTTGGACTGCAGGTTAGAGATTGCCTTGCCTATCAGGGATTGATATCAGAGTATAGGTAAAGAGAAAAAATAAGGGGGGGGGTCCTAAATGAAAGGCCAGCACTGGTAAAGTTTTTAGTAGAATCTACAGCAGAAGTTGCAATTAAAAGGAAAAATTAGTAGAGCATATTAAATATTGCATGATAACCATAAGAATCAAATAGAGAAGGTTACAAAGGATTGGGAAGAGAGATTGCATGAGCATTTCACAAAGAAAGAATGGGAGGATACATATATGTTTCCCAAATATGCAACAAAATCTAGAAGAGTTAGGATTTTTGTCTGGAAATGTTTACATATATATTTCTATACCCCAAGTAGACTGCAGAGAATTTTTCCTCAGGCAAACAGCAAATGTTGAAGGTGTAACGACGAAGAAAGAAATAATTGGAAACATACTTTCTGGAAGTGCGGTGAATTGGCAGACTTAAAGGATTCCCTGCAGGATGCACTGTCAGAGATACTGGGTGGCAGACTGGTCTGATGAGGGAGCTGATTTTATTCAGCTATGATACATAATCGGAATTACCTAAACATGGTAAGGCATTGCTGTGTCTAGTAATGGTGGCTGCCAGAAAAGCAATTACTAGAAAATGGAAATCAAAATCTAAACCAACTATACTAGAAGTAGTGAATATAGTAACAGAGATAAAACAACTGAAATTGAGATATTTAGAAAAGGGTATGAGCAAACAACATACAAAAAAATGGGAATTGTGGGAACAATACATACAAGGGAGGTACGAGGTTTAAAAAACGACAGGACTTAAATGAGCTATGTAATGTTAGACTGAAAAAGATTGGGTAGATTATAAGTGATGTATAATGTTCGCAACTGGGAGTGTGTCTGTATGGTTTGTAATGTAAAATGCTTGCAACTAGGATTGTGTCGGTGTGGTTTGTTTTTATTTATATACATGTACAAATGCCTACGTATTAAGTGATGGTTTAATAAAGATGTTTCTTGTTTAAAAAAAAAAGGCAAGAATTAAATAATTTATGCAATGTTGTTTAGGTTATAGGATATACAGCAATATATGTGAAGTATGTTTGTTATGTTAATTATAGTTTAATTACCTTTATATGAATGTAAGTTTGCCTATGTCGCAAGTGATAATTCAATACAGATATTTAAAAAAAAACAGTCATTATGGTATACTGGTTCACAAATACACAATAAATAAGAATAAACACTTCCCATTATTATTTACATGCATTATGCAGACACTTTCTCCACTTTTTAATAGTTTGTATTGCTACTGTTATTGTTATTCACAGCACATTTTCTTTTTAACGGTTTTTATTCACTCTAGCATTACATAAATTGATCAGTTCTTGCCTTCCCTTAAGCCTAACTCTTTTTCCTGAACATTATATAGTATGTATTGTTCTCACAATTTCCATTTATTTCAATGACATTTGCTCCTTCCACTAAATAAAGATCCAACTAATTCTCGTATACAATAGTCAAACTTTCCTTTACATTTGGTATACATTTTGATTTCCACTTTCTACTAGTTGCTCTTTTGGCACTCATTAGCAGCAATCTTAATTTAGTATGTCTAGGCAAGTCAGATCTATATCCTGATTCAAATGAATCATTTTCTTAGTTGGAGGTACATATGGTAATAACTAAGAATATGCCACCAGTGTGTTCTCAGTCATCTACTCAAAATATATCAGCTTACAGCCACTCTCAAACACTTAATTAACTTACTGTCTCCTAAAAATATCACTGTCCCCCTTCTTTCTCATTTGTTAAGCTGATAAGTGAATTTGCCCAAAGACCCTTTTCAGCTACAACCTGGGTCGATGGGCACCAACAGATAACCTACAGATATTTACAATACAGACATACAAATTAGTGGTTATTAAAGTACATACTCAAATCAACATATATTGGTTCCTAATCATGCAGAGACATTAATACACTCATTACACACTGCATAAATATATCAATGAGCATATACAATAAAGAATTTGCTACAGTTCTACTAATTTTAGAAAAGTTTAAATAAGCAGTCCAACAATGTAAATCAGAGCTGGCTGACTTGAGTTATTGCTATGCATTTACTAGCACTCTCAGTTCTAAAATACTTCTTAAAAAATGCCATCAATACAATGTACAGGTAGGGAGAATAACATTATTTAGACACTGAGAATAATATACACTACGTGTATTTTACCCAGTAAGATAAAAAATAGCAACTTCTAGTATCCTAATCTCAGTTATGTATAATAGATAGAAGCAGCTTTACTTATGGGCATTAAACAATTGCATATTTGTGTACTGTTACATGATTTGAAGATGTTTTCAGAAAGCAGTGTATTTATTTGCGTGATATTTTGAGGAATAGTGTTCTAGGATGCTGGCATTTTTTTTTTCAAATTCTTTTTCACTAGTACCTATAGAAAATGAGGGCCTCTGGATTTGTACACAGCCAGATTTTCTTACTTTATAACCAGTATGTTTGATTTGAAGTGTGTTTTCCAGGAGAGGAGAAAGCAGTTTTCATTCAATATTTCAGTCCTTCAGCAACGTTTATATGATCCCATCTATTAATCCCTGCTCCCTTAAATAAAAAATGCTGCCTCAGCTGGCTTGCCGACAATTCACTGATGGAAACTTGGTAGAAGTATAACTTTCTGAAGAAACTAACTTAATGTTACTATTCCTTGACTGAGTGACTGGTACACGATCAATCAAATCTCAACTTATCACAGCAAAAGTGTCTCAACTTTCTCATCCCCTTGTTGCTGCCCAATCTACCATACTACTTCAAATTTTCTTTGTGTACCATAATTAAAAATGTCACAAGAAAGGCAAGGCCTTTTTTTATCACTAATCCCAAACAGTGGAACAGCCATACTTGCACAACTCTAAATCTTCCTAACTTAATCTCCCTGTTATAAGCTCTACTTTCTAAAAAGACTTAATATGCCTGCTTTTCTACATGACCCAAATCACCCCCAAGTCAAAAGTATTCTCTCAATTCAGGCTAGTTTATTAATACTCCCTGGAATTCTTTAAGGTATTTAGCATACCAAACAGTGCATATAATATTTCACTGTGTATGTATACACATGGACCTACTTTACAAGCTCAAAGTTTCAAAACTTCGAACTGCAAATGGTCGAGACCACATGATTGAAGTTTTGAAACTTCGAAATTGTAATAAAAAAATAAATAAAAACATTTTTTTTTACATTTTTGCCCTGCTCCTCACACCCCCTGCTCACCAATATCACACTACAGTGAGGATAATAGAAAATTTCCTATTCCATGTTGTACAGCGATCTCCATTCAAAACGTTCAAAGTTTCTAAACTTCGATCTTATGGTTTCGACCATTTGCAGTTTGAAGTTTTGAAACTTCAAGCTTGTGAAGGGAGTGTGTGTGAGTGTGTGTGTGTGTGTGTGTGTGTGTGTGTGTGTGTGTGTGTGTGTGTGTGTCTCTGTTGTGTAACACTGGACTGCCATAATGTCAAATGTAAAAAAATAAATTTGAACATAACAAAAAAAGAAACAAAAAAAAATGAAAACAATAATATCTAGAGAGATTATATTAAAACTCCCCCCTCCCCCCAAACAGTAACCTCAAATGTGTCTAAACAGTGGAAGTGTTACAGAAAAGTTTTAATGATGGTAAGTTGTAGGGATAGGACTAGGGGAAGGGGCAGTGTTAGGGTTAGCACCCATTACTAAAGAGGGTAATGGGTTTCCATCCATCTGCACCACCTTACTTACTGGGTGCTAACCCTAGCCCTAATGCTGCCCCTTCCTCCAACCCTAACCCTACACCTTAATGTCATTAAAATCTTTCCATAACACTGCCACTATACAAGACAGACTCAGATACACAAATATTCAAAAAAACACATAAACAACACTACATCTGTCCCCTAACCTTACCCCTTACCCTAAAATACATAAACGTACAAACAAACACACAACACTCATCCTTCACTCATCCCTGACCCAACTGTAACTCACATACACACACAAAGATGCTCTTCACCACCCCCAACCCCACTTAACTGTATCAACATTCTATACCACTGACATATCCACTGCTCAGCCAGCCGTACTGTCAACATTAAATCACACTCCTGAGTTTGACAAACAAATGTACATTCGGTCAAATGCAGGGGAACCATTTTTGTTCCTACTGCTTAACTCCTGGCTTACAGTAAAATATTGTCCATAAGTATCCATAAATGTATTAAGATGGCAGAGTTTGGCTACATGCCCATGATGATTAGATGAAGAGGGTTTAAATGACCAGGCACAACTGGCTGAAGTTCACACTGAAGCTGTGTGGGCAATGTGGCATCAATTTGTACAAACTGCTGTCTGCAGAGTTTCTCTTTTCCCAGCTATATGCTGTGTAACTGCAAAATTAGTCTATAAATTAAGGAAGTGGAGGGACTGCCCTCCACATGGGCAATGCATGGAGGCTCTCTCCCTGCAAAAACATCTATTTCACCCTGTGCAGGTGAGTTTTAGGGCTGCTGTTTCCTCAATTACTTTTAATCAAGGAGTTTCATTTCTTGGGCAATTATGTCTTGCTCTCTCATGATGGAAGTGCTTAGCAAATAAATTACAAAAATGTATTTCTCATGATGAGTGTGTGTGTGACTGACAGAATGAGTCTGCATGTGTGTGTGTGTGTGTGTGTGTGTGTGTGTGTGTGTGTGTGTGTGTGTGTGTGTGTGTGTGTGTGTGTGTGTATGTGTGTCTCTGCGCCCATGTAGCTAATTCACTATACTTACATCTCCTGAGGTACGAGAACATGTTTCTGTGGTGCTGGGGGGCCAGTTCAAAGCTACTGATACCAAAATATACTAAAGAGTGACGATAGTATGGCAGCTGCTTTAAGATTTTTTTTAATGAAGCACCCCAAGACATTTACACAAAATATGATACTATACAACATTTGCACCTGCACACATGCATAAAACACCAATATCAAGCCTACCCCAACCTACTACTGTGTACACACACAAACACAGAGAGGAAGAAATGGGCTACCTCATTCTCAGGTCTTCATTTCCAGCAGCTCTAATGGGACCTGCTGTACTCAAGGTTAAGGGTCATAATGTAATAAAATGATATTGCATTTGACAGGCCACACTGTCACAGACCTGTACATGGCCTCCTTTATACAGAACAGTCTTATAAACTTACTTTGATTTGTTGTATTCAAATTCAATGTGCAGACAGTCTTCAATGCCAACTTCCATTTTGATGGAAGAATTCAACTCAGGATATGTACTGAGTGTGTGTACAATAATATCCATTTCCTTCACAACATCATTTAGCCTTCGAGTGATAGTTGCTCTGAGAAAGTATCTACACAAAGAACAAAAATACATTTATTGCTTAAAAAATAACAGCAAAGGCCCAACAGCAAAAAGATTAAATAAAATAGCATAACAAAAGCAAGGTTTTTATTTACTTCACTTCTTCAGACTTGATAAAACTGAAACATCACCAGCTTTAAGCTCCCTTTTTAAATGAACGCATGTATCTACTTAAAATGTAACTGAGTGCTTCAGACTTCTTTACATTAAATAGTATAAAACACACATAAGCCCTGGGGATACATCAGCATTCACTCCTACTTCCACTTTGTATTATCAATGCTGTTTCAAAGAATATGAGTTTCAAGGGCAGAGAAGTTTTAATGGCAAGCTGAATGCTTATACTTGATAGCATTTCTTACAAAGATGTGAAACAAAATTTCCTTAACAACTGCTAAATTAGCAACCTTAAAAGCTTTGTTTAGACAATGTCAAAACCATGAGAAGATAATGAAATTGCCTTTCAGATATAGTTAAATTATACACTTTAAAAATTTCAAGCAGAACACATTCACTTTTATTCTCACGTGTTTTTTTAAAAAGACTTTCATTTGTTGCATAATTGAGCTTCCTGAGATGTTTGTATATTTTATATCCTACAGACTGCCATACCCCTCAACCTGGAAACATCAAAAATATGGAATAGGTACAAATCTATACACTGATTAGTGTAAAATGTGCATACATAATTACACAACCCGCTCACTCCAATGGAATTGTGGGATACCAAATTTCAAACACAAACTGAAGAACAGCACCAAAATATAGCACCAGAGTCCCCCAGCAGCTATTCCAATGTCCCATTACCTGGCTACTTTGTCACGTTTACCATAAACACTAATGTGTGCATACTGCTTTACTTCTACAATGATTATTTGGATTTTATTTTTACATTTTATAGCACAATGCACAAAAACTAATAGATATCTGCTAAACAAAGTAATACTGTCTCACAATGAAAATAGACTTGCCATTAAAACTTCTCTGCCCTTGAAACTCATATTCTTTGAAACAGCATTGAAACCCACACCACAGCCAAAGAAAATGCATATGGCCAGTGGTGGATAAAGATTACCTTTGGGCTGTTTTCAAATCAGAGGCCCCTTGCACACAAAGCAAACATACATGCGTTCTTTGATACACCTTCCTGACTTTATTAAGTTATATTCCTTCTATAACACAGCACACTTGTTAGATTTAAGTTAGAGCGCATTTTAAATTTGTTTAAACATTTTTCCAGTAGGTACACATACACACACACAATATATATATATATATATATATATATATATATATATATATGTATATATGTATATATATAATATAGAATGACAGTAGTGTAAGCCATAGACATCCTGCACAGATTCTTGCACTTATTTTCATTTTCACTTTTTTTTTTGGGTGGGGGGGGGGCGGCAAAAGACAGGACACATTTTAAACATTGCTTGCATAATTTTGGAAAGTTGTTTGAATAAAATGTGTTACCACCATGCATTTCACTGCCAAGTCTTGAACCAGGACCCTGTGCACTACAGTCAGAGCAACACACCACTAAGCCAAATCAGCAGTTTTCTGAAAGACATGAAACTTAAACAACAAAGTATGGAGAAAGGGGTAGTAGGATGACCAGCTCAAACACGGACTTTAGACAAGAATGTGATTTTTTGGAAAAAATGTTTGAAGAAAGAGGTTATCCCAGAGATTTTGTTAGGAAAATAAGAATAGAGGTGGAAAATGGTAGAGCCACCAGATTTAAACCTATTAAAGGAGACGGAACAAACACTAATTTTGTAGATAATTTAAATGACAACAGTAATAATAGAAAAGACAATTACGAAAAAGCTTTAATTATAGAATATAATACTTCCAATATAAAAATAGGTGAAATTTTCCAAAGAGAGTGGGGGAAATTTTCTGCCATAACTGACATAGGAAGCATAAATAATTTATTACCAAAAATAGTTTATAAGAACTCGTGGAATATGAAACAAATATTGGAGTCAAAATCGAGATTTAGTGTGGATAATAAAGAACAGACAAAAATGACTATGGATGGACAAAAAAGGAAAGGAAGTTATAAATGTAATAGGTGTAATCAATGTGGATTTATGATGAACGTTAGTGAAGTCAATATTGTTGGAAGAAATTATATTATCAGGAGCAATGACTACCATAATTGTGGGACTAAGGGGGTAGTCTATCTAGCTGTGTGTAAGCTATGTGGTTCATTTTACGTAGGAAAGACGGAACGGGCCCTGAGGAAGAGAATTTATGAACACACTTATGATATTCTTAAAAATAAAGAAACAAATGCACTAAGCAGGCATACTAAAGAATGTGAAGGGGCACAATTTGAATTTTTTGTAATTGAACAAGTCAAAAAAGAGTTAAGGGGAGGTTTGTGGGAAGAGTGGTTAGGTTATAAGGAATTATGGTGGCAAATTAAACTTGATGCCACAAGAATACCAGGACTAAATGACCACATCTCCTTAACTCCATTGTTAAAATTAAAAGCTGCAGAAATATGAATGAATTGACATATTTCCAATGACCAGGAGATGGCAGTATTTAAAAAGGAATCTTTATGCTTTTTATTTTCTTATTTTTTAAAAGTTTCAACCACACTGAATTACTATTCTTTCTTTACATACTCAATATTCATTTAATATTTTTTAAATAAAACAACAAACTTTTTTAATAGGTTTTAAAAGGTTTTAAAACATAACAAACATATTTATTATCAAATTAAGTACAAACTAAGTAAAACAATGAAAGGAGATGGAATAAAGTTATTTTATTGTATTTTATTCAGAAGCTTGATATATTCATGAGGGGGCAGTAATAGGAATGTAAATCACTAATGCACTTTATATTTATTGGCTGAATTTGAATTGAACTTGTATTTAAGCATTAATTAAATATTTTAACGATTGTCTGATGAAGTCCTGACTAGTGAGGGACGAAAACGCAACTACTGCAAAGAGCGTTAATGTGCTGTCAACATACTATTTGTGGCTGTT
Source organism: Protopterus annectens (assembly GCF_019279795.1). Lineage (NCBI taxonomy): Eukaryota > Metazoa > Chordata > Ceratodontiformes > Protopteridae > Protopterus > Protopterus annectens. Next base: position 1,642,523,911 of record NC_056741.1, on the reverse strand, counting down.
TTTATTTCGTGGTAAATTAAACAGAGTGAATTCTAACTTTTGGAGTTTCCTTCTGGTTCCTGGATACTCATTGAAATTTTCGAGTTACCAGTTCTGTTTTTTATTGGATTTATATATATATACATATATATATATATATATATATATATATATATACACACACACACACACACACACACACACACACACACAGAAGTCTACTCACATAACCGAATTTTCACTTCCCCGAAAGGACAAGATGACTTCGCTGAACATTTGCTTTCATGAACACTCGGATCACTGCAATTTTACTCCAGGAAAGGAACCATTTGGCCACTACGAGAAAAAAAACAAACCGAAGCAAATCAAACCCACCCAACTGTGAGCTTTGCCCCACACTCCCCCATGTAGGCAGCTGCACCCCCCACACCCCCAACTAAATATACCAACTCCGACACTGTGTTACAGTGGGGAAAAAGGCAAAGTTCACCATGGTAGCCAAGTGTTTCGTTTCCCAGAGTAAAACTTCTGTGATCTGACCGTTTGTGAAAGTATGTTTTCATCACAGTCACCCTGTCCTTTTAATTTTCAGGTAAGTGAACATTTTATCATATAAAGGAGATCCATGTAAACATATATATGTAAACATATATATATATATATATATATATATACATATACACACACACACACACACACACACACACATACATATGTATCTATATATTATGTGTGGTCATACACACATACACACATATATATGTCTCCATGTAAACTTACTAAAAATTATAATCTAGATGGCTTTCATGTCAACTTATTGAAAAGCAATAGACTGAAAGTCATAATGCCAAATGTATAATGTTGAAATTTCAAAATGCTGAACTGTTAAAATACTGAAATCAAAATACCTACTCCTGTACATGTGTGGAGAGTGAGACTGGTCTCCCCTGCAGGACTCGTGTTAGTGTTCACTTCTGAGATTCTCCAACATGGAAGTGATACTGTTTGCTGACTGGATGTGTACTGACAGTGTACATACGCAGTACATGCATGATATTAGAAGGTACTACTACTACTTCTACTACAACAACAACATTGTAAAGTTTCAACATTTTGACATTTCAGGATTCTGCATCAAGTGTTATGACTTTCAATATTTCAGTATTCAATAAATTGTCACACACCATATATCTATCTATCTATATATATATATATATATATATATATATATATATATGTACACACACATACACACACACACACACACACACACACACACACACACACACACACACACACACACACACACACATTTTCATTTCACTATTTAAAACTCAACTGTTACATTGGGAAACAAGCTGCCTAGATCAAGAAGCACAAAACTGAAAAACCTCAAACAGAAAAATTCCAGAAGGTGTTACCAGAGGGGCATGTCCGTACGCTCGATGTTGTGGTGCTCGATCTTGCTGGATCTCGGTGTGATATTCTAAAGATATTACTTTCTGATGTGACAGTCCTCAAATCTTTAATAGTAAATGTATATTTAAAATACATAGCTGGCAGATGAGACAACCCATCCACAGATGAATAAAGGAAGAGTGCTCTTAACCCATCATAGGGAGTTCCCAGTACATGTCCTTATCATATGATGTCTGAGAAGAACCTCCTTTGATGGCTCCTTGGCTGGGTTAAACCTCAGGGAATAATCATAAACAAGAACGAGTGTGAGGACAACACAGGCATGAAGCGGCAATACTGACTTCCCAAATGTAGCTCGACATTCCTACTTGCAGTCACTATAACAATGCTTGGTAAAAAGTAGGCACTGAAGACCTAGTGGCCAGGACACACAAGTGTGCCTTGGAGACATTCCTGAAGCAAACACTCTAACTACTTCCCTATCACACTGAGCTTTGTCTGCAGCACTTCTTTGTGCGCACTTATCAGCCTACTGGCAAAAAATCAGTGCAGTTAGCAATCCACTTGGAAAGCACCTGGTTAGCAACCACAAGTCCTTCCTTTCTGAAACCAGCCTACTTTTCAAACTCGTACACCTATTTCAGGAAACACCTGAATTGCCCAGTGCTTAGCCAGAGTGAAATGGGCCTCTTTCCCCAGTTTTTCCCCTATAAAGAAACCAAATGAATGGAGTGATTCAGTAAGAACTTGGAAACCACCTTTAAAAGTAAGCAAGTGCTCATCCTATGGGGCACCCTATTCTTGGGAAAAGCCAAACATGGATCATTATGATTAATGGCCTAGAGCTCTGCATTCTTAAATGTTTCCAGAGAAATTAACTTCAATAATATCAACCTAACAACAGGCTCAAATAGTTAGTCCCATGGAGGGAAGGAATTTATTTACTTATTTAATTGAAATCTGTTAACAGGGGTTAGTGGATTGAACCAAAAATGGCCTAATTTCAGACATGGCATGGTTGTATAGCGGCGAGACAGTAAGAATCAGCAGTTTACAGAAATAAATAAAAAGGCATGATTACCAACATACCGTGATTCAAGTTACATATGAAATAAGGTATATGCAAATATCAAAACAGTAAGAGTAACATCCACATAAAAAATGTACATAGTCATACAAAGTATAAGCATGTGTACAAAATGATGCAGCCTACTACACTCAAATGTCAGGAAATAGAATGAAGGAAAAGTGTTACAGAACAAGTCAATACTAAATCAGTGTACTTACAGTGGACAAAAAAAGTTTACACACCCCTGCTAAAATGCCAGGTTTTTGAGATATAAAAAAATGACACCACAATAAATAATTTCAAAACTTTTCCCACGTACAATACACTGGTTGTGTAAGTATTCACACCCTTAAACTAATACTTTGTTGTGTGTTCACACCCTTAAACTGATACTTTGTTGATGCACCTTTTGATTTAATTACAACATTCAGTCTTCTTGGGTACACACCTACCTTCAATTAGAGACTCTGATTAACTCCAAATAAAGTTCAGCTGTCCTAGCAGGATTTTCCTGACATTTACTCAGTTGCCTACTACAGTAAAAGCCATGGTTCGCAGAGAGCTTACAAAGCATCAAAGGGATTTCATTGCTGAAAGGTATCAGTTAGGAGAAGGGTGCAAAAACATTTCCACAGCGTTGGATATACCATGGAACACAGTGAGGACAGTAATCAAAAAGTGGAGAAAATATGGGACGTTGCAAAGAACTGGATGTCCCTCCAAAATTGATGAAAAGACAAGATGAAAACTGGACAGGGAGGCTGCCAAGAGTCCTACAGCAACACTGAAGGAGCTGCAGGAATTTCTGGCAAGTACTGGTTGTGTACTATATGTGACAACAATCTCCCGTGTTCTCCATATGTCTGGACTATGGGTTAGGGTTGCAAGATGGAAGCCTTTTCTTACACAGAAAAACATCCAGGCCTGGCTAAAATTTGCAAAACAATACATCAAGTCTCTCAAAAGCATGTGGGAAAATGTGTTATGGTCTGATGAGACCAAGGTTGAACTTTCTGGCCACAATTCCAAAAGGTACGTTTGGCGCAAAAACAACACTTCACATCAACAAAAGAACACCATTCCCATGGTGAAGGCAGTATCATGCTTTGGGGTTGCTTTTCTTCAGCTGGAACTGTGGCGTTAGTCAAGGTGGAGGGAATTATGAACAGTTCCAAATACATCACTTTTGGCACAAAAACATCAGGTGTCTACTAGAAAGCTGAAGATGAAGAGGAAATTTCACCTTTCAGCATGACAATGACCCCAAGCACACATCAAAATCAACAAAAGAATGGCTTCACCAGAAGACAATTAAAGTTTTGGAATGGCCCAGCCAGATTCCAGACATAAATCCAATAGAAAATCTGTGGGGTGACCTGAAGAGGGCTGTGAACAAGAGATGCCCTTGCAATCTGAGAGATTTGGAGCGCTTTTGCAAGGAAGAGTGGGCAGATACTGCCAAGTCAAGATGTGCCATGCTGATAGACTTCTACCCAAGAAGACTGAATGTTGTAATTAAATCAAAAGGTGCTTCAACAAAGTTTTAGTTTAAGGGTGTGCACACACAACAAAGTATTAGTTTAAGGCTGTGCACACTTATGCAACCAGCATATTGTACATTTTTTTATTTTTTATATTTTTCCCCTAACAGATTTGTTTGTTTTTCAATTGAATTGTGAAGGTTATAGGTCACATTAAAGGTGGTAAAAGTTTTGAAATTATTTATTGTGGTCTCATTTTTTTTTATATATATCATAAAAACCTAGCATTTTAACAGGGGTGTGTAAACTTTTTATATCCACTGTAGGTTATGAGGGGAATGACTAGGGCAGGCAGCTCTAATGGTCAAGATGTTATCGGTCTTTGATTGATTCAGTTGGCAGTGTGTCACACAGAATGGGGTTAAGGATGGGAAATGCAAGTCTGGGGTTGCCAGGGAGTTATTTGGACAAATACAGCACTGTTGACCTGGGATTGTTGTCGTTGGTGCTGAGTGTTTAAACAAGTAGTTTGTGGCTTAAGGGGTGAGTAGTATCACTGTGTATGGTTTGGTGTATACTGCTTAGAAGGCAATCAGTGCTTTCCATTACTGCAAGCTAATTTGCTCTTTGTAGAGAGATACAGTGATGCCTTTGATGACAGGGGGATGAAGTGACCCATTTTACTGGATACTGTTTGCCATGTGTTAAGGGTTTTTTCTCAAACTAAGAATTGGAGGGCATATTCAAAACCCTAGAAAGTTCATCTGACCCCTGCCACCCACCTCAACTCAAAGTTGAGGGGTAAAAAAAAACAATGCCCATACTGCACTCTTGCACCAGCAGCACCTGACAACTGCACCCCTGACAGTATGCGCCCAGAAGGACTGCAGTCATAGCCCCACTCTTGTTAAACTTCTGGGTATATAATTCTACCTGAGCCTGTAAAATATTGTGCCTCTAGCATGTTTTCCTTAAGGGGAAGGTACTGTGAATTTTGCAATAGGTATAATTTGTAGGGATACATTTTAAAGTTGGGTCATATAATATGCCAAGGTATTTGAATGAAGAAAATCACTCAAATTAAAAGTTAAGGGGTATGGGAGATGTGAAAGGTTGTTTTAACGTTTGGTGGTTGCTAAAAGAAATATTTTTTTTTTGTGTGTTCAGTGTTAGTGTTTACCTGGTAGCTATGGACATAGGTTGATTAGTGCTGTTTGGAGGATTAGTAGTACAGTTTTACAAGTAGAGTAGGAGTTATAAAAGTTAAGTCATCAGCAAAAGGAATGACATTTGTGTCTGCTGGGTTAATGGGCAGAGAGTTGAAGGCTATGTTCAACATACCAGGGTTCCAGATGTTGCCTGAGGGAATGATGGTAACTTTGTGGTGAAAGGAATTACTGATTTTTGTAGCAAAGGGTCTGCTAGGGAACTGGATAACCATTCTAAAGTGGGAGATCTGAGATTGAGCTATGGAATTAATTAGCTTAGTGAGATTAACACAGTCAAGGGCTCTACTGAACTGATAAATAAAGCACCAGTAAAGTGGCCTTTGTTAGTATGGGCTGAATTGTGTCAGCGCATGAAGGGCAGTTTGAGTGCTCCTCTCCTATGTTGTAAGAAACCCTACCAGTGAAATGCAATTATATTACACTGACAAAGGAGTTTAGTAAGTTAGATAACTATTGCTCCTACTAACAATTTACCTTTCTGGGGGATCAGGGTTAACATAAAAGATGGATAGGTGTATTTTGGTATATGGTCTAAGACATCTTCTTATCAAATGTCAGACAAAGTAGGTAAAGAGTGAAAGAGTAAAAAGATGACATCAGTGATTGGAAATCAAGTCTCATAATTTGTTGAATGAACAACGGGAAAAGGCCATCACAGCTTGTCACACTGTGTGGGGGAAGAGACAGAATTAGATTTTTTTTGTTTTTTCATTTTTGTTAGCTGATGTGGTGGTATAGAGAATTAAACCCTTGACTATGAACCAGGTGACCCGGGTTCAATTAGCAGTTCTGGTGACTGACAGAGTGGCAGAGAGGGGGGAGAGGGTGGTACATGGGTGCCTGTTGGCAATGATCCTTGATGGAGGTCAAGGATATTGCTAGAGGAGATATGTTCAGCAGGGTTGGAAATGGGCCTGGTTTAACTGCTGAAGAGGAACGGTTATATACCATTTGTTCACATTGCACTCTCATCCTAGACTTAACCACACTGCCACACGGGGGGGTGGTCATATAGACCCCCTCAGAGGGCCACTCAAACATGCCGAGCCCCTCCCCTGCCTAGTATTCATGACATGCCCAGAAATGCAGGAAAAAGTCCAGGGGAAAAGGAGTTAGTTAGTAGATCCAGCACAAAGAGGATATAGGGGCTAGGACAGCAATAATTACAGAAAAGAGGGGCAAAAAATGTAATTTTTTGTTTCTTTTTGTGATCTTCATAGTTCAAGGTAGGGAAGGAATATTAGAGGGATGATATACCAGAGTTGAGCTGACATTTATTTGGCAAAATCATTAGTGGTAAATGAGTATGTTCTCAGTTATTTTTGTGTGGCCATTTAGCTTACTTCTCCCTTTCCACAGGTTAGAATGTTGAGATTTGTTTACTGCATAGGTATGTGGCTTTAACACGTCTAATTGCCTTTTTGTCTAGACTGCTCAGTGAATTTTAGTTGTAGTGATCCATGGATGGTTTTATTCGTTTCCCTTTCACATATGTGGAATTTCTTTAAGTAGTTGATGTAATAATGTGTGGGATCATGCCATATCATTGTATTATGTCTGTTTTACACATTTCCCATTGGCTCCCTGTCAGATATTGCATTATGTATAAGATTCTTCTTAAAGGACCACTACGTGCTGCTGCACTTGTTTTCTCATTTCTGAAGTTCCTTTCCCCCTATCTTTTGATTGTAACACTGTACCATATTCCTTCTGCTATCCTACATCACGATTTCCATAATTGTTTTCATTAGCCATTCTTACAGCTCCGGTACTCTGAGCCATCTTTAAGCGTATCACAGTCTCGCAGAGCTGTAGAGAACGTATGGGCACTCAAACTGTTTGGTAATAATGCCCTATGTTATTTTTCACTTTTTGCTCAGCTGCTGTCCAAGAACTGCCCATGAGCCGCCTCCTTCAGTCCTTTCGCCCTGGGAACGCTCACACTATTAATTATACATGAGCTCTTTTAATTGTTGGTTCCTTCAGCCAATAAAAATGCATTGCTGACTGACTGTGGGAACTACTCTATTCACTGAAGTTGTTAGACGCATCTGTTTTGTTGTGGGATTACTACGATACCTGCTTATCCCACAAGTGTTTTCGAGTGAAGACTTTTTCTTTTACCACAGGCATGTTTAGCATAATTACAGACATCTGAGGCATTTCAGTCGGCTTGTAACTGCTACTTCCATTTACAGTTAAGACACATCTTGCATTGGTTCCTAAGGAGTATGTTATAAACAGTCTGTGTACCATTTTTTCTTTAAGGGTATAGGAAAAACTTCAGCAATCTGGAAGAGTCACCTCGTGAAAAAGAAAAAAAAAACATATAAGATGTGCCCACGAACATCCCAAATGCCACCTCGTATTAGAAACTATGAGCAAACCATCACATTTTCTCTGTCTCACTAAAATTAGTCATGCCACCCCCCTCTACCCAACTTCTTTGCTCGAGAATTTTTTAAAATGAAAACACGATAGTGCAATAGTGCAATATCATCTTGATAAATCAGTGCCGATATTGCCGTTGCAGTAATGACCGAAGTGATAAAATTGCTTGCATCTGCTGTTGATTTTACTAGGTTTTGTCATGCTTCTGCAGACCTTCAATTATTGATGCACATCTTCAAAGTTCCTACTTGATTTTAGTGCATCGGTTATTTTACTGCTGAAGATTCTGCTTCGTTCTTGTTTCTGCAAGGGAAGCGGCTTCTATTTCATTTTAGTGCATCGGTTATTTTACTGCTGAAGGGTCTGCTACTTTCTTGTTTTTGCAAGGGAAACTGGGTGTCTTATGATGCACTGGCTGTCAGTTCATCTTTGTTGCAGGCAATATTTTTGGTATGTCTGACTTCTGTTACATTGTATGTTGACTTCCTTCACCCTTTGAATTAACATTTGCAAACTTGCACCTTGGTGTGTCAATCAGTTGGCAATGGATGGTTAAGGCGAGATTTCGTTAAGCATGGTTGGTTGAGTAAGGGAAATGCATGCAGCATTTCGGACAGTGCTATGATTAGCAGTATACTGCATTTTGTTGTGTTGTTTTTTTATAATAATATCAATGCAGTGGTGACCTTCTGAGTTTTGAATGCTTTGCCTTTAAAATAGGCCTACTAAGTACTGAAACCGATAGCATATATCTTTGGGCTTTAGATGGTAAAGGTCCGACAGAACGGGATTAATAAAATAGAAAAAAAAGTAGAAACCCTTTACTGGGGAGAAGTATTTTTTGCTGATTGTGCTGATTTCCACACGTTGGGCATATGGTTAGATGTAAGGCATATGTTATAAATGTGCAGTAGAAAGTTATTTTGAATTCTCTGAAGTGGTAAAAAGAATCAAGGTGTCCGATTACTAAAGCAAAGAAAACTATCAGTAGGGACTTTTATTTATTTAATTATTTATTTGTTTATTTATTTATTTTGTTTTGCTTCTCTGAAGTAAAAGGGCAGGAGGTTGTGTGTGCTTGGAGGAAGAGTGGAGAATTCCTGGAGAAAATCTGTTATAAAGAGCTGTCCTTCTGAAAACTGAACTGTGTCTTGTAAAGGTCTCGATAAGACATTCAACACCACCCCCACACCTAGGCATCAAACATAAACACTTAGACAAAAAATGTTAATCCCTATGCAGTTGGCTTACAAAGAGAACCCATGAAGTTAGCGTGAGCTGCTGTATCTCCTGCAAATGTTTTGTGTAGAAAATGCTCATCAGTGTTTGTGCTATAAAATTTGAAAGCAGTGTTAGTAGCACAACAGGCAGCATATTTGCTTTTGATGCAAAAGGCTGAGGGTTTTACTCCCACACCATGCAGATGGATTGCTGACACTGTGTTGTACTTTAAGGGGGAGGGTTCTGAAGCTCTGAGTGTGTCCTCCTTTGGACAAGATGCCTAGGGACTATAAACCTGTTGTTTTCATGGGATCACAGGAAGTTACTAGGCTACTGGCCATGAGGCCTTTCCAAGCCTAGCCAAAGTTTTTGGCCCATGTTTGCCATCCATTCCCTATTACAACAGTATCAGCTTACCAACTTTTTAACTTAACATGGGTGGCCGCAGTGGTGCAGCAGTTAGCGCTGCCGCCTCAACAGCAAGAGGTTCTCCGGTTCGATCCTCGGCTGAGGTGCCTTCTGTGCAAAGTCTTCATGTCCTCCCTGTGGTCACGTGGGTTTCCGCCGGGTAACTCTGGTTTCCTCCCACATCCCAAAGCCATGCTGTAGGTGGATTGGACAATCTAAATTGGCCCTAGGTGTGAGTGCCTGCATGTGTGCGCCTTCTGTGGAAGGTTGGGTGCCGGGCTGGCAACTCAACACTGTAAAACTCCACTACCAATCATGAGCAGACAGGTGATCTGCTGTGGCGACCCCTAACTGGGAAAAAGCCGAAAGAAGAAGAAGATGGGTAATTTATTCTTCAAGAGCAGCAGACACTGAATTTGTAGATGAAATAGTGAAATATAAAGTTGTTTTCTAGCAGCAACCTCATCATTAGTTATAGAGCTATTTAATATGGAATTATTCAGATGACTTTTACTTCAGCAGAGATAATGCATATTGACTGATATTGGTGGAGTTTTTTTTTTTTAGGCTGCTGACATTGAGCAGTAACACCTTGAGGATCAGTTTAGCTGATTTTGCTATGATAGTAGGTTTGTCAATATGGCACTGCCTTAAAAAGACACTGAGTGTGGATAAAGTTTTAGCCAGTAATCAAAAGCCTAGAGGGGAAAGGTGCAGACCATCCATGTCCTCTCAAGTTGACAAATATTGAATCCACTAAGAGTTAACACCCGAAAGCCAGCCAGTTGTTGAAGCAATAATTTTTGGCTCATACTGTAGCGACATCTTTAGTGATGGTAATATGCTGCCAATGCTAGCCTCATACTAGCCTGAAAGTTCCAAAATGTCTCTCTTCATACAGTCCAGGGATGTACATCTCAGGTCATTTACACCTAAATGGACAATGATGGAATCATACTGGTACCTGTAGTGTAATCACTTGACTTGGATGTTAACTGGTGGATCCTCGCTCAAGATAAGCAACGAACAATTAACTTCTTGTTCAACCTGGGCATCAGTGTATCTGGGAAGTGTACTTTCTTGTCTTAAGGGTTTAGTGTTTGGGGCTCCACAGAGAGTGACAATATGTGTGGTGTTAGGTGTTTTTTTTCACTTTTGGGCTTAATGAGGCATAGCTTTGACAGTAGGTGCTGTAGGTGATCTTTATTTGGAAAAATTGCTTATAAGTGCTTCAGTATATGTTAGTGTACATGATTGCTGTGCGCTGTGTGAAGTGGGTGTTGTGTGTATGGTTCTGAAAAACTGATGTGGGCTTGTATGCAAGAGTTTAGTCTCCACTGTCATTGATAAGTACGCCTATCACATACAGTGTCTGCTTCTTTTTAAGTGGTTGTTGAGTCATTTGCAATATTGTGTCAAGATGCACATATTTACCAAACTGGCTACAGAGAAGTTATGAAATTGCATAACCGTACTGTGCAGTCCTTTGGTGAGCTGCAGGGGGTTGGTGCATTGGGGGTTACTGCTTTGTTGGTGCACGGTGATAAGGGAGCTTTATTGGTGCAGATTATGCAAAACAGTGCTAAATTGTAGTAACTGTAATGTTTACGCAACACTGAATTCAACTTAATCTGTGCATACTGCCACTCAACACCCAGCTAGCTGCACAAAGCTTGTTAGCATATAAGTTATTTGCTATAATTTACTGCTTTACAAGGTACAGTTTTATGGACCATTCTACAGGGAAAATTCACTTTCTAGGTGTTTGCTGCTATACACGGTACTGCTAACCATTGCAAACACAAACATTTTAAAAAGCAACATATAAAAAAACAGAAAATTAACTAATTAGCCCTCTGGCCAATAAATACTACACTACAAGTCCTTTTGTGGACTTCTCAACTCATATAGACCAGACAAAAACCTCTTACCACACAAACAGTAATCCAAGTCCTGCTAATATAAAAACAAAAGAGACTCACAAATGCTATGCTGTACAGCAATTAAACAACTAGCTGGAAATCCTGTGCTGAAGACGATTTCAAGACAGTCTTACAACAGTAACAGTAAGAGAAAGAGGAATTTTTTTTACAAAAAATATGGTGAAATGCACACATACAAATAGGAAACAGTAGCAGTTACTCAGAATAACTTAAGCAAGTGCGATTTAGCAATCAGTAGTATTTAACTAATGCCAGGATGGCACTGGATGCAAGTAAAACACTTCTGGAACACAAGCCATGACTCCAAGCTTCCCTCTAGGGAAATGAGCCAGTGACAATATGCCTTAAAGGAGGTTTGCTCAAGAGCAATATTGGCTTGCAGGATGGGCAGTCAGTATCATGGATCTGTGGAAAACAAAGGGAGGGAAGAGTACATAAATAGCTTATACAACTGACAATAGCAGTGAAAGATGAGAGTGAAGGACTTTGGAAATTAGATTACCATAAGGGCTGACGGCCGGACACACAGTCTTATAAAACCACCACATCAAAATTCTGGGAGGGTTTGGAAAAAATTTCAAGCAAGCTAGCTATGGAGGCATCCAATCAAGTAAAGACAATATTGGAGTTCTTTTAGAAACTTAAGCGTAATATGTTAGTGAGGGGATGAGGCAATCACAGAATGCAACTTTAAGCAGGTAAAAGATAAGCAGAATATAACAACAGTGAAGCACAAAGTGGGGCAGAGGCAATTATCTCACTATTGAACTTTTACTACCCCGAACAGGAGAGAGTATTATTTTTGTACTAGTTCAGTTGAAGTTAACTTGTGTTTAACCTAGCTATATGCCTAGGTATTTGAATGTAGTGATGGTTTCGATGGGGAGGTTGTTTAGTGTCTTAAAGATTTTTGCCTATTTCTGGTGGATGCTGAAAATCATGGACTGAGCCATCCACTCAATCATATTACTCTTGAACAGAGTAAGAGACATACTTTGCTTTATATGGGGAGGAAGAGAATTCCAGATAAGTGCTATTTTCTTTGAGACATAACTAGTCCTCCACCATGTTCCATTTAATTTGAAGAAGAGAATAAAATCTCTTGAGTGGATGGTTCTGCAGATGTGTCATAGATGTGAAAGGATGGGGTCGGTAGAGGCTCTATAAGTGAGACAAAGATTACCCCTCAATAGTCTGAAAGACACCAGTAAGAGGGACAGGTATTTGAGACAATCAGTGCAGCTTTTGTGATTTAGGCCTTTAATTTTCTTAGTGAGAATGCATGGTAGTTGCTTCACTTGTGTCAGGTGTTTGGACAAGTACATACCAAAGGGATCACTACACTCCATAATTGGCCTAATGAATGCAGTATACAATGGAATGATCACTCCCCTGGACGTGGATGCCATGCCCTTACTAATCTATCCAATGAGAAAGGACCTCCTTACAGCACTGGATACTTAGCGATTGACTCACCACTCATTATCTGCATAAGTTCTCAGGTCCCTTAGTAGTGTGTCAGTTTTCAGGGTTGTGTTGTCAATATGATAATTGCATTGGTCATCATGAAGAACTTTTAGTTATGTACTTACCATAACTTTAGATGTTTGGGATCCATCTCGCCTACATTCTGTACTGATGGGCTCGGAGCCGATCCCTCGGCTCCGACTCGGCACGCTATGCCATAGAGCGAAGCCTCTTATTGGCTCAGCTATTCTCTATCCCAGGATGCACCACCACTAATCTCCCAGATCTTGTTTGTCCGCATTCATGCACACATACATAACTTGTTTAAATAACATTGCCAGATGTTTCAAGATGAAACAATAGAATTCGGACCGTCCGATCTCTTCTGATCTCCAAGGCAGGGGGAAGGAGGGTGGGTATTAGGAATGTAGGCGAGATGGATCCCAAACATCTAAAGTTATGGTAAGTACATAACTAAAAGATGTTATGTGATCCTATCTCGCCTACATTCTGTACTGATGGGACAGCGTCCCTAGCACCTAATTCCTGGGTGGCTCACTGGAAAACACTCCTGAGCACTGTGGAACCAAATGAAGCTCGCCCCCGAGATGCCACATCCAATTTGTAGTGGGAAATGAAAGTGTGCGGGAAGACCACGTAGTCAGAAAGCACCAATGTCACTAATGGCAAGCTTAGAATGGAATGCTATTGAAGTAGCCATAGCTCTTGTAGAGTGAGCTTTGACAGGGGTCGTAAGCTCTATATTAGAAGAGGAATAAGCTTGACTAATACAGTCCCTGATCCATTTGGCAATAGTGACCTTTGTGACGGCTTTGCCCAATTTATTATCCGAAAAGGATACAAACAACTGATCTGTTTTCCTTGTTTGTTTGGTCCTATCTAAATAAAAACGCAATTGCCTGTGGACATCTAATGTGTGGAATATGTATTCCGCTTTGTTTGAGTACTTTGGAAAGAAAACTGGAAGTTCTAATGACTGTTGTAGACAAAAACTGGAACAAACCTTAGGGACAAAGGATGGATTTGGCCTGAGAGATACTCTATCTTTGTGAAAAACCAGGTACAGAGGTTTTACAGACAAAGCTTGAAGCTCTGAAACCCTACTGGCAGAAGTAATCGCAACCAGAAAGGCAGTTTTCCACGACAGAAATTTCAAATCACATGTTGCTGCCGGTTCGAAGGGGGGGGGGTTAAGGCACGTAACACCACATCGAGATCCCATGGAGGAGCAGGATGAGAAATCGGAGGTCGTAAAAGTGCAGCACCTTTCATGAAGGTCTTACACAATCTGTTGCTCATTAAAGGTGGGTTTATAGATTTGTCAAAACTGGAAATAGCTGCCAATTGAACCTTGATGGTAGAGACTGAAGAACCTTGATTGAATAGGGAAGTTAGAAATTTCAGGACTTCCGATACAAGAATAGTGATGGGATCCAGACCTCGGAGTTGAGCCCAAATAGCAAATCTCTTCCCATACAATTTATTAGTGGCAGACTTGTGGGCCGAAGATAAGATATGTATGACTTCCGGGTCTAAGGTATGATTCCTGACTATAGTCGGAAGAGGAGGAGCCAAGCTGTTAATTTCAAGGTGTGGAGGGACTGGTGGAGTAGTCCCGACTGATGAACTAATAGGTCTGGGATCTGATCCAGGAACCATGGACCGTCCAGTGCATATTTCCGAAGATAGGGGAACCATACCTGACGAGGCCAGTAAGGAGCAACTAAGATCATTTTGCTCCCCAAGTAAGATGCCTTTTGGATCACTCTGGGAAGGAGGGGAACTGGGGGAAAAGCGTATAGCAAGCCGGTGGGCCAAGGATGGGCTAGTGCGTCCATAGGGCTCTCCCCCGGAGCCGGGGTGAGGGAGAAGAACTTTTTGCACTTCGCATTCAGCGGGGTTGCGAAGAGGTCACAACAAGGAATTCCCCATTTGCTGAAAATCTGAGTTGCAACCGTATTGTTCAGAGACCACTCGTGTGGAGAGAGGATCGTTCTGCTCAGTCTGTCGGCTATGACATTGGACTTGCCAGGGATATGAGTCGCCACTAGAAATCGTTTGGTCGACACTGCCCATTCCCAAACTCTCATGGCCTCTCTGCAAAGGGGGTAGGATCTGGTCCCTCCCTGCTTGTTCAGGTACCAGACTACTGACATGTTGTCGGAGTGAACGGCAATTACGCCCTGAGGGAGGTAATCGTGAAGGGCTTGTAGGAACAGAAACACCGCCCTCATTTCTAAGATGTTGATATGAAGGAGGCTCTCTTCCGAATGCCATTTGCCTTGGGACTGACCTGCCCAGGGAATGCCCCCCCCCCCACCTGGGAGGCGTCCGTAGTCAAAGTGGCCACAGGAGGAGGTGGAAGAAAGGGTCGTCCCTGATCCAGATTGGAGGGCACCAGCCACCAGCGAAGGTCCCGTTTGCAGGTTTCCATGATCCATATGAGGTGACTGAGAGGGAGATCTTGAAAGGACCACTGTGTTGAAAGAAGCCACTGGAGAATTCTCATGTGCAACCTTGCTAGGGGAACTAGAAGAACCGTGGCGGACATAGATCCCAATAGCTGCAGGACCATTCTGGCTGGGGCTTTGGATCTGGGAAGTAAGGCTCGAACTTGAGCCTGTATGGTTTGTATCCTTTCTGTAGGAAGATAGACCCGCATTCGGTTTGAGTCTATCTCTACTCCGATGAATCTTATGCGATGAGATGGCAGCAACACAGACTTTGGCCAATTGAAGGTGATTCCAAGGGAAGTGCCCAGTGATATTGTGGCTTGTAGGCTCTGCAATAGTAGATGCTTGGAGGTGGCAGTTAGGAGCCAGTCGTCTAGATACGGAAATACCTGGAATCCTAGACTTCTCAGGTGAGCAGTCACGACCGCCAAACATTTGGTGAACACCCTGGGGGCTGTGGTGAGACCAAAGGGCAGCGCGCAGAACTGAAAATGACAGTCTCCTAGGCTGAAGCGCAGATGTCTCCTGGACGCTTGATGTACCATGATATGGTAATAAGCGTCCTTGAGATCTATGGAGCACATCCAAACACCTTTCTCCAGCAGTGGGAGAATGGATTGTAGGGTGACCATTCAGAACTTGGACTTTTTGACTGAACAATTTAGAATGCTGAGATCCAAAATGGGCCTCAAGTCCCCAGTCTTTTTTGGCACCAAAAAGAATCTTGAGTAAGTCCCTAATCCGATCTGGTCTGCGGGGACCGGTTGGATGACTCCTTTTTGAAGCAGCTTTGAGACTTCTAAGGCTGCAATTTCCCGTTGACTGGGTGGCGGGTCCGGGATTTTCTTGGACTGAGGTGGGGAGTGAGAAAAGAGAATGGCGTAACCTCCGGCGATAATTCGAAGCACACATCGGTCCTGAGTGATACCTTCCCAGGCTTTTAGGTGCCTCGAACGACCCCGACTGGCTCGGAGCTGCACAGTCGGGCAATCCCTCAGGGACTGTGAAAGGCTGAAGAGCCACGAAAGGACTCGGTCTCCAGTGTTGCGGGGCCTCTGCGCCTCTGGGGGCGTCTTCCAGAAGAATTTCCCTCCTCTGCCTCTAGAAGTGGGATCGTCCTGCTGTGAGGGATAAGACTTCTGAGATCTACGGAACCACATTTTCCCTCCTCTTTTAGCCTTGGGGTAAGGCTGAAAGGGAGTGGAAAATCATGCCCCTACGGCAGTCAAAGTCTTACCTTCTTGCTCGCAGCGGGTCAATGTGTCCTTTACCTTGGGTCCAAACAAAGAGGACCCATCAAAGGGGGCATCGGCAAAGGAAGACTTGAAGGCTTCTGCAAAATGACACAGGCGGAGCCAGGCTTGCCTCCGTAGAGCAATACCTGTACCCGCTGCTCTACTCGCCCCTTCGGCCGCATAAGAAATGAGCCTCATGGACGAGTTTGATATGGATGACAGCGTAGCCAACTGAGAGCCAACCGTCTGGGCCAGCTGCTCAGGTAGGTTACCCAAGAGGGTATCTGAAAGCTCCTTGATCAGATCCCTCTGAAACCTGGTGAAGTGCGTTAAATAGTTCAGGGATCTTAAAGTAAAGGCTGTTGAACTTAGGGTGCGCTTACCGTACCGATCCATGCTCCTAGACTCCTTATTAGGAGGATGGACGGATGTCGAAGCTTCTGCTACATCTTGCTGGGTAGCAGATGCCACCACCAAGGCATCTACAGCCACACCTTTTGTCAAAAACTCCTTTTCTGGGGGTGCTGACAGGAACTTATTTGGGCGAGCAGGCACCGGTTCCACAGAGTCTGGGTATTCCCACGCCCTTCGACAGATCAAATCTAGGAGCTCGTCGAAGGGCGGAGACACCCAGGAGGCGGAGGGCTGAGCCCCGAAGGCCTTAAGGAACACCGACTCGTCAGCAGAAGGGGGTTTGGATTACCAGCCGCCTCGTTGTTTGAGGGCTTCCAGGATGTCTGCAAAGGAGACATCATCTGAGGACGACTTAGGGGACCCCTCTGCATCATCAAGATCAGTGTCTGACGTGAGAGACTCATCGGGGGAGTCAACGTGCTTCCTCTTGCACGATCTTTTCCTTGGGGGTTCCTCCGAAGAAGCTTCAGAGGGACCTCCAGGAGGGGGGGGCCCCAGTGGGGGTGACCTCAGGCCCCGGGCTCCGCTGTCTAAGGACAGGGGGACTGCCAAAGACCCAGTCTCCGTATGCAGGGAAGGTGCTGGAGAGACCGTGGAGGTAGCCAAAGAAGATTTGGCTAACGCACTCCTCATGGCCCTGAAGGCCGGACCACCAGAATCCTGGGAAGGTCCCACCTCCGTGGCCACGACAGTAGATGGTACCCCCGCAGCCGACGCACCGAGAGGAAGGCTTGGGACTGAAAACATCAGTCCCGAAGCGTCCCCCCCGGGGCCGACAGAGGAGGTCCGCGTACCGAACTCCGACTCGAGAGCCGGGGTTGGAGTAAGGGTCGGGCCCGACCCGAAAACCTCCATCGGCTCCACCAGCACCGGCTCCAACGGTGCCGAGGCTGTTGGAGGAGGAACCATAACTACAGGGTGGACCATCGGCTCGGCGAATGGGCTGGAGCCGAAACTAACTTTTGGAACACAGGAGAATGGAAAAGTCTTAGGAGCACCCTGTCGATGTCCGAATCAGACATATTGGAGGATCTAGATGACACCGATCGGGTCCGAACCGACTTCTCCATTGGCTCCAAAGGACTGGGGGACCGGCTCCGAATGGACTCGACCAATATCGGTTCTGAGGGAGATCCCAAAACAATTTCCCTCGGTGCCGAGGAGGGCTTCGGCGCCGAAGGGGAAGAGTCTGAGCCGGCAACCCTCATCGGCTCCAAAATCAGTGGAGCCGATGAAGGTGACCCGCCTCTCTCTCGACGCCCCAGTCCTCGGCTCCGAAACCAGAGGAGTCGAGACTGGAGGCATCGAGGCAGACCGTTCCGCCCTCGGCTCCGAAGTCCGTGGAGCCGATGGAGAAGCCTGCCTAGGTTTCTTAGCAGTGTTCCGACGGGCTGGTCGGAGCCGACGCTTTCTTCTTCTTGGTAGGAGAGGATGAGGAAGATAAGGCCTCCTCGATGGAGGGTTTAATCAGCCCTTTCAATATTAATTTATTCTTCTTCTCTTGGAGGACTCTAGATGAAAAGGCGTGACACACGCTACAGGACTCCTGTAGGTGCTTGGCACCTAAACAATATACGCACGAAGAGTGGTCATCGGTTATAGACATTTTATAACCACACCTCGTGCACTTTTTGAACCCTGAGGGTCTATGTTCTTTTGACATAATGACTATCAAAAAACACTAAAACAAGTTAAAGTAGCACTATCTACTCAGAATGAAGATTTTACCACAATACAAAAATTTTAACCATTTTTTTTTTTTTTTTTTTTTTTAACGACACAATACAATACAATATCAGAAAAAAATACAGAAAAGGAGGGCCAAGACCCTCTAACTTAAACAGGTACTTGACCTCCTTGAAAAAATAATAGACACTAGCTGAAGAATAGGGGAAGGCCCCTCTAACTTAAACGGGAAACCTTTCCCTTAATCAAACACACAATTTTCCACAACAAAATGCACCAAAACACACTCGTACGACAACAATAGCTGTTAAAACAGCTTTTTGGGTAAGAATAAGCAATTTCCTGACAGGAAACTTTGAAAGAAAACAGTACTTAGCTCAGCCAAGTTTGAGACCACGTCCTAGCTTGTAAGCGGCAAACGAGATCTGGGGGATTAGTGGTGGTGCATCCTGGGATAGAGAATAGCTCAGCCAATAAGAGGCTTCGCTCTATAGCATAGTGTGCCGAGTCGGAGCCAAGGGATCGGCTCCGAGCCCATCAGTACAGAATGTAGGCGAGATAGGATCACATAACATCACAGTTTTACATTTATTGGTGTTTAGTTTTATGCCATGGATCTGACACAAGCTATTTGTTTGGGAAAAGCCTTCTAGAAGGATGATGGTATCTTCTGAAAGTTTGTGATGGCACCAAGTTTACATCTATCTGCAAACCTGGACAGCCATCAGACCTTAACAGTACCTTTGGCCTCCTTGAAGTTGATGACAAAGAGCAGTGGCCCAAGGAGTAAACAATTAGGAAGACAACTAGTGACAGGTCGGATGGAGGAGGTAGATCCACCCACCCTAACTACATGGGTAATATTTATGAGCCAGTTTGTTAGCCCACAAGTTATTTACACGTGTGTGTGTGTGTGTGTGTGTGTGTGTGTGTGTGTGTGTGTGTGTGTGTATGAGATCCATTTACTACATAGAATTTAAGTCTCAACGAAATGTAAATTTGCGAGTGCACTTCCGCGATAGTGCATTTTGTCAAAAATGCATTTTCGTGTGAAGATAAAAATAAAAGAAAAAATGAAGAAATAAAAACATGCAGTTCGCATGTAATCTTACTTGTACATCAACGTTTAGTGTTGATGTACAACTAAGCAAACTAGTTCTGAGATTGTGGTACAGTGGGGATAAGGGAATATTCCCTTTTCCCCACTGTAGTGTGATCTCGGAGTGAGAATATTAAAGTAGGGGGTGTGGAGGTGCAGGAGGCCTTGCACCCCTGCAAAAGATTTTTTTTTGTGTTTTTTTTTTTGGGGGCTGGCCGATCCGGCGACTATACTTCAGCGAAAGTGAAGTTTCGTTGAAGTGCACTTTCGCTGAAGTTGGGATCTACTTTTCTTTTTCGAACAAGTGTAATTTCGATGAAGAAAAGTAGATCCATATATATATATATATATATGTATATATATATATATATATATATATATATATATATATATATATATATATATATTTTTTTTTTAAATTTTATCAATTATGGCCAAGTGGGGGATATTGTTAAACACCATTGTGAGGTCTAGCTGGTGTGTACAGATTTGTCATCCTTCATTGCAACCCTTTCAGAGAAGTTGACCATATTAAGTAGGCATGATCTGTATTCGACAAAATCAAAATAGCTTGGATCTCGTTTTTTTAGGTCATCCATGTCCTTCATTATCAATTCCATAATGACTGTTTCTATAGCTTTATAGATGAGGCTGGTCAGGCTTATAGATCTAGGTCAGTTGATGCCCCACCTTTGTGCAGGAGGACGTTTGTTGCAGTCGTCCGCATGTCTGATACAAACCATGAGTAAAAGCTGATACTGAAGAGTCTCTGAAGGGGGGTTGACAGGTCCTGCTTCTGGCTGGTGAGTAAGCATCCTCCACCAAAGCAGTGTTCTTGGCCATGGACAGTGGCTTGAGGACTTGTTTCTGGTAGATTTAAGGGGAGGGGTGTGATCTGGGGAGGTTATGTGAGAACCAAATTTATCCTGTAGTTTTATTTAAAGGTAGCGGTGCACTTCTTAGGGCTAAAAATTAATGTTTTCTGAAAGCATACAATCCATTTGTCACATCTGTGAGGGGAAAAATAGATGAGAAAAGAACAGACAGCAATCATTTTAAGCGGGAGCACCAGCAGTAAAATGTGCCTAAGCATGGGTAATCCTAAATTTAGATAAGGGTATGGGTTTGGGAAATTGTTCCTGTCTGGAGGGAGAAACTTCATCTGTTAAAAATTTACATATTTTTGTATGTTTGTTCTAAGTTAAATGGGGATGGTGGTCTTTTGAAAATGTGTTTAGTTTTGTTGTCAGAGAGTTTTCAGTAAAGTAAAAAGTCTGTTTTTTTTTTTTGTTAAACAACCATCTTTATTAAATTATCACATATGATATAGGCAGTCTTACATTTACATAAATGACAAACAAACAACACTGACACCCATGCCACTCAACTATACAGATTTTCATAGAATGGCCAGAGTTTTGCTTCATATTATTTGGTCCATTTTCCATAAAATTATGATTTTCTATCAATTCAGTGGCAAATCAGTGAAGACGTCAGTTAGTAAATAATGGCAGACATTTGTGTTTCAGACGTCATACCCTTTAGAAATGTAATGCTAATGCAAAACCTCTTATTCTAGCTAGTTTCTAAGTTTGTAAAAGAAATATTTAAAATGGTCAGTCTTTGTCCCCTATTATTTATGTCTTTGTCCAGATTTCTTGCTCTAAAAGGTTATGAGGTATGTTAATACCATTTTAGTTGCAAGCATTATGCATCACAGACACCACTGAAACAACTGCAGCTACAAACATTATACATGACTTATAATCTATTCAGTCATTGTCAGTTAAACATTATATGGCTTATTCAAACCATGCTTTTAATGACTGACTTCAACAATTGGCTAAGCTTCTGGTGTCATTCTAAGGGGATCCAGTATATAATTCAGAATCACTCGTTCTAGCGACTTGAACCTATGTACAACAATAAACAGGACATGCTGGAGGGATAGATTCCTGTCCCAGCGACTCCTCTCACTCTGGAATAGAATCCCAATCCATATTCGACAGAGCTCCTCTCTGACCCTTTTCAAGAGAAATCTTGATGAGTGGATGGGTAATCGTAAGTTCTACCCTGGGATCACTTCAGGAGCCCTGCTGACAGAGGCCCAGATTACTAATCTAATGGGGAGGCGAAAGCCATCACTCTGTGGCTAGGCTTATAAATGCCCATGGGCATGTTTTAAAAACATACTGTTATTTGTCTTTTTCCTCTTCTTGCAAAGTGAACATGTTATTTGTTGGGATATGCCTATCAAAGATGGGCCACATCTGTGAACAAAATGCAGCATTGCTTATAAACCTGAATAATAACTGTTTTCTGCTTTTCAGAATAAAGAGACTTGGTTATTGCTTAGTGAAGCCTGGGATAAGGACGCACGGCCGAGTAAGAGTTAATTTACTGACGCAGGCTGTGTGTCCTGGAAAATTTGAGCTACCATTTTTGAACTGAACATTCTGTACTTCTTGAACATTCTGCAGTAACTGTTGGTTTGAGGTAATTTTTGATAAACATGTTTACCACAGGTGTTTTCATGTTTACCACAGGTGTTTTTCCGTAGCCAACTGTCAACGGTCAGAAATGTAACAAAAAGTTGTTTTGCTTGCAGTATAAAAGTTGATGTCAGTAAACAAGTTGACCAGAGGAGGAGATCATCTTGGCCAACATGATGTGTAATCTGGTTAGCTGCTAATAAATTTAGTTTTCATCACCTGAGGCAGATGTGACTCGTCTGAATTTTTCTTCTGACATTTTGGTCCTTCGGACCGGAAACCTCTATGAAGATACGGATCAGACCGACAGAGAGACCGAAAAACCTGTGCAGGTGAGGGTTTCCCATCTTAAGATTCCCTCAACTAAAAGCCCTCTGACTGATTTGTCGCTGAGAGGAGGCCGGCCGCTCTCTGATCCCTATCTGAGGGACGGTTTCCGAACGAAAAGGGGAAACGGAGTCTCATTCTGGTTCAGGTAGGATGAAATCATCATCACGAACATGGGAGCACAATGTTCAACACCGGAAGTATACCCCTCACTGGTGAGATCAGATCACAAACTAATCTCGCTGGAGGTCCTCATCCCACCCCCACCTGAAATAAAAAAGACCACAGTAAAGAACTTCTCGAAAGCCGACTTCACACTTCTAAAGACTAGTGTGGTCTCCTTTAAGGCCCCCAAGCCGGCGGAAAACAGTACAGGAGAGATATCTATACCAAGCTATTGCAGCCCCCCAAACATCTCCAACGCCCAAGTGAGAACTGCTCTCTCCAAAGCAAAAAACACAGCATCCATGGGACCTGATGGTGTCCCCGGCTGTGTGCTCCACGAACTCAACGAGGAATTAAACCCACAGCTAGGACAGCTGTTTAATCATAGTCTTACCTCTGGATACGTGCCAGGAGTGGCGCACTGCAACTGTGGTCCCACTTCACAAAGGCGGTGCCCCACCGACCCTGGAAATTACCGCCCATTAGCTTGACAAGCCTTATCTACAAAGCCATGGAGAGGATCATAATGGACCTCATAAATAAAGACATAGGGAATTTGCAGACTTTGGATCCATCCCAGTTTGGCTTTGTCAAAGGCAGATCATGCCTTCTAAACTTGGTTGACTTTTGAAACAGTCACCAAAGCCATTGATGAGGAAAGGCAGTCCATACAGCCTACCTCGATCTGGCGAAGGCCTTGATACAATACCCCACTCGGGTATCATTGAAAAACTCATCAGCTTAAATGTTAACCCATACATCACAAGATGGGTTGCAAACTGGCTGAGTGACAGAACCCACAGGGTCAGAGTTGCTGGCGCCATGTCAGACTCAAAGCCTGTCACAAGTGGTGTACCACAGGGCTCAGTCCTGGGCCCACTCTTGTTTGGCATCTACTTTTCAAGTACAAGCAAACACAGGAGGGTTATTGCTGACAAAGTTTGGAAATGACTGCAAACTAGAAGCCATAGTAGAAAACACATCTGACACAGATATCGTTCAGAAGGGTCTCACAGAAACGGATAACTGGTGCCAGAGCCATGGCCTAAAGTTAAATGCCAAAAATGCATAGTCATACCCTTCGGGAAAAACAAGGTTACCCCTAGCTACCAAATAGGTGGCAATCCACTGAGCACAGAAGAAGTTATCAGGGACCTGGGGACCGGGTTGATAGTAGTCTGTCATTCGACACCCATGTAGCTAAAGTAGTTAGGAAGACCTTCTACATTGCCCACCTTATCATGAAGGGATTCTCATCTAGATCAAGGAGGTCATAGTCTCCTATACTCATCACTCATCAGACCAATGATTGAGTACAATGCCCCATTCGAATGTATCTGACGCGACACTTGCAGCAGCTGGAGAGGCCACAAAGTTCCTCACCAAAAGGATAAAGGGTCTCAAACATCTGTCCTATGCTGCCCGACTGAAAGAACTCCAGCTCTATTCAGTCGCTACATTGTTCAGAGGTGACCTTTGCCTAACATAC
Source organism: Protopterus annectens (assembly GCF_019279795.1). Lineage (NCBI taxonomy): Eukaryota > Metazoa > Chordata > Ceratodontiformes > Protopteridae > Protopterus > Protopterus annectens. Next base: position 1,642,499,923 of record NC_056741.1, on the reverse strand, counting down.
AAGGCCATGTCAAACCCAGATTTGATGAATATGCTTCACCTCAAAAATCTAGATCTGTCAGAGCCACAAGGGCGGAAACTTAAACCTCGACACGGCTATTAATAGGGCGTGCTGGAGGGATAGATTCATCACCCAAAGACTCCCTATGCTGTGGAATAAAATCCCGGTATATGTGAGGCAGAGCACCTCGCTGGCCTTGTTCAAGAGAAATCTTGACCAATGGATGGGAGATCGCAGATATACCCCAGGGATTACCTCAGTGTCACTGCTCGACAGAGGCACAGCAAAATAATGGGTATAGTTCCCCATACTAAAGGGGTGGCGTAAGCCACAAAACTATGGGCTAGGCTTGTAAATGCCCTCGGGCAGATAGCCTAGTATGAACCTATGAACCTATGAACCTATGAACCTATGAAAACTAAATTTTCTTTTAATTTAATTTAACCTTGTCGACAAGGGTTTTATTTTTAGTTGAGGGTGGGTAGGATTACTTGTTAAGATTATTTTGTTAAGATAACCCCATTTTATAATAAACCCTGTAAAATAACTTTGATACAGTCCTAAAGTAAGAAATCTAGGGGAAACATGGGTTCGAGTTGCTGCAAGTGTGAGAGTGATGCCTGTTTAAATGTTAATGCTAAGTATATGAAAGGTTTAAACAAAAATAATGTAAAATTTTTGAAAAAGTGTAAGTTGAAATATGATTTTGATGGTACCCTGAATAAGAATGCCTGTGCAAAATTGGTTAGAAATTTGAAAAGAGATGCAGGAACTAGAACTAAAAAGCAAAGACAACTGGGATTTCCCCAAGCACAGAAATGGTTAGAAGACGCAAATAAACGAGTTATAAAAGAAAAACAGTGCCAGGAAAAAGAAAAAATAAATCAAAAGGGATCACTGGTGCCAAGTGGAAAAGTAGCTTTATTTTTAGATAAGGAGGATGAGCATACAGTTTGTGCGGTACAAAGGCGGGTAACTGCCCCACCGTATGGGGAAATTGCTGCTGCCATACCGGCAGAACCTCCTCAATATCAGTCTGAAGATGTGGGATCTGTACAGCAGGGTGGGTTATTGGCTGCTCAAGGAAGTGTTGTGACCCCTCCAATTTACCCGCAAATTCCTGTAGTACCCAAGATTGCTTTGCAACAGGTAGACCAACCTATGCAGTTAAGGACAGGACCAGCAGGGCAAGGACGTTGGGCCATTAAACTTTCTGACTACTCAGAAGCTCTTCCCTTAATACAAGCTGCAAACCCACAAGCAGGGGATGTTGGACAAGAGCCAACTATTTTAGTTTATCGTTCCTGGGCTAGAGAGGATATAAAACGAGCTACAGATGGTATTCCTTATCCCAAGGTTAATTTTCAAAAGTTTTCTGAGGACATAGTTGGTATGTGTTTAAGTTATCATCTAAATGGTTTAGAAGTAGAACAAGTAGTGCGACAAATCCTGTGTCCAGACTGGCACTTAGTTTGTGGTACTTGGACATGTAAGGCAGATGACGGCACTACATTAAAGCATAATTCTGGGGTGTTAGACACGCGAGTCACTGATCTGTTAAAGAGAATTTCTGATAAGTGGCGTCCAAGAGCAGATTGGACAGTAATAAATCAGTGCATTCAAAATGATGATGAATCTGTAGATCACTATATTGTAAGATTGACCAAAGTGTTCAATAACCATTGTGGAATGATGATTCCGCAGGATCAGATCAATGATAGTCTGTATGAACAGCAATTGAAAAATGCTTTTCTTAAGGGTTGTAAGGCTCCAATAAGTAGTTTTATAACTAAGCATATGGTAGATCATAGAACATGTAGACTGCAACCTTTGTTTGAATATGCACGGCATGCTGAGCGACATTTCAATTTAAAAAAGAAAAAGAAAGTACAAGTGTTAGCAGTAGGGGATGATGGTGGTATATTCTTGGTACAGGACCAAAGGGGGCAAGGGCGCCGTGGTATGTAAAAATTGGGCCCGAAATGGGACACGTTAAATGAACCGGGTGGACATTCAGAGGAATATGAGGGGAGGTTAAAACGTGGAGAATGTTTTAAATGCAGTAGACATGGGCACTTTGCTGCCGACTGTGAAGAGTGGCAACACCCCCTACAGCTTACGAACAAGGCCTCCGCATGACTATATGATAGTAAAGGAAGGCGTCAAATTCATTATTGTGATTATTGTAGAGAAGAAGAAAGTGAGAATGATTGTGATGATGATGAGGCAGACACTCTCTGCGATGAATGTCAGAACACTCATAAGGAAGGGCGGGATTGTGACTGTGAAGTCATAAACCTGGCAAATTTGGGTATTGCTATGCATCTAGATCAAAAACCCATGATAGAGTTTTTGGTTGAGGGACAGAAAGTGGAGTTTTTATGTGATTCAGGTGCATCACGTACACTTTTGGGTCCAGCAGTTTTGCCTCCGAACTGCGAAACAGATGAGTTTGTCCTTGTGAAAGCGGCAAATGGGAAAATCTATAAGGAACCACTGTCTCATCCTCTATTGTTCACAGATCCGCAGACAAACCAAACTGTTAGGTGTAGGGTAATTATATCGAAAGTTTGTCCAGTTAATTTGCTGGGAAGAGATTTGATGCATTTGTTTGGAATAGCAGCAATTCCCACACCTAAAGGCATTGAGGCGAAAAGGTTAGTGGATGGCTTGGTGGTACAGGAAGTACAAGACTTGTTTTACTGGTATAGCCAGGACTTGATTTCAAACGGCCTGGGGAGAGTTGATACAGATTTGATCAACCTAGCTTTAAGTAAATCTAGGAGCGGGTCACCGCAGATTGCGGCGCACTTACATTGTACAATGTTCTATAGAAGGGCCCCTGGACGGGATAAAGAATTTGAAAAATAATTCTTTAAGCACAAACGTGCAAGGATAATTTTGAATGATATGTTTTGGGATACGCAAGGTAATACAGTAGTGACCTGTACTTTGACCAAGGAAATAAGTTCTTTATATCGCTCAGGTTATAGCCCACATATTTCAATTACTAAAGCGGTGCGGACACATTGGGTAGATTTGGCGAAAAAGGTAACGAATTGGGACACAATGTCCGAAAGTCAGTTGAAGGATCAACAGATCCAGGTACAAAGATTAAATTGGGTGACTTGGGCACAACCAAGTGTGCACCTCAGGGATGACAAAACAGAAATGGCATGACAAATCCTTCTAACTCAAGAAGAAGATAGTGCGTTAAGTGCCTTACCTGTAGATTTATGGTCAAAAGGTAAAGGGGATGTGGGACTGATGAAAACAGCAGGTGAAGTTTGTATAACTCCAAAGTCAGGTTTTAGACCTCGTAAGCACCAATACCCGCTAAGTAAACAAGCAGAGGAAGGAATTAAGCCAGTGATTGAGCAGCTAAAACAGGTAGGAATTCTTGTTGAATGCCCAGATTCGCCCTGCAATACTCCGTTGTTTCCTGTGAAGAAACCGGATGGGTCATGGAGGTTGGTTCAGGATTTACAAGCAGTTAATTCGGCTGTGATCCCAAGAGCACCGGTGGTCCCTGACCCCTATACATTACTTAATGATTTACTACCTCAGAACAGATATTTTTCTGTCATAGATATAAGAAATGCTTTTTTCTCCATACCACTACATAAGGAAAGTAGATTTTGGTTTGCATTCACTTAGCAAGGTAAAAGATACACCTACACCAGATTGCCACAGGGTTATTGTGAGAGTCCGACAATATTTGCACAAGAAATGGCTGCAAATTTAGCTCAGTTTGCTCCCCCAGAGGGAAGCCAGGTTCTGTTGTATGTAGATGATATTTTGTTGGCCTCACCCACGCAGGAAAGTTGTAGAAGGGATACCCTTGCCCTTCTTAGTTTTTTAGCTGAGCAAGGACATAAGGTAAATAAAGAAAAATTACAATTGTGGAAAGCACAAGTAAAGTACTTGGGTTATTTAATTTTGCAGGCAGGTAGACAATTGGAGAACAAAAGAAAACAAGCAATTCTTGAGGCACCTATGCCCACAACTAAGCGGGAGATGATGTCCTTTTTAGGTGTGACTAATTTTTGTAGAAGTTGGATCCCTAACTATGCTGAAGAAGTAGGGCCATTGACCGCACTAATTTATGACACTCCCATGGCAGCTAAGAATAATATATAGTGGACAAATAAGGCAATACAGGCATTTAATAGAATTAAGCAATTGATAGCAGGATCCTCTGTTTTGGGTTTTCCGAACTATTCTAAGCCGTTTGTACAAATGGTTGATTGTAAGGGAGGATATATGACTTCGGTTCTGGTACAAGTACATGGGGATAAACAGAGACCGATAGCTTTCTACTCCTCCAGATTAGATCCTGTTGCAAGGGCATTGCCACATTGTGTTCAAGCTGTAGTGGCAGCCGCCATGGCAGTACAAGCCTCAGCACCATTAGTTTTGTTCCACCCATTACAATTGCGGGTTCCACATTCAGTTGATACTATACTTTTGCAAGATAAGATAACCTTTTTATCTCCTAGTCGACATTTGTCATGTATGACAGTGCTGCTGACACAGCCTCATATGACCATAGAAAGATGTACTACTCTTAATATGGCGACACTTTTGCCGACTCCAGAAGGAGGTACTCCACACGTTTGTTTACAGAGCATTCATAACAAAGTGCTTCCCTGACCAGATTTAACAGATATTCGGTTGGTAGATTCTGATCTCGTTTTGTTTGTAGACGGATCAGCAAAGAAGGACACTGTAGGAAAAACACTAGTATGCAGTTACCACAGAAACTGAAGCGTTGGAGGCAAAAAGATTGTCAAACATTTATTCTGCACAAGCAGCTGAGTTGGTGGCTTTGACTCGAGCTTGTACCTTAGGGGAGGGTAAGAAAGTGACAATTTATACAGATAGTCAATATGCTTTCTCCACTGTACATGTTTTCGCTCAACAATGGAAGAATTGGGGAATGGTTACTGCGACAGGCAAACCAATAAATCACAGAGATTTAATTTTACAGTTGTTAGATGCAGTGCAACTACCACTTCAGATAGCGATACGTAAATGTTACGCACATACCAACAGAAAAGATCCTGTCTCCAGGGGAAATGCACTTGCTGATATGGCTGCAAAAAAGGCAGCTCAAGAAAATGATTTGCTTTTACATGACAATGATTTAGAGCCCGGACACCTCTTAGACTTAGAGACACTAAAAGTGATGCAAACATTGACAACACAGAAGGAAAAATGTAGTTGGGTAAAATATGGTATCACTCAACAGGATGTGTTGTATAGGGCATCAGATGGCAAAATGGTATTACCCTCAAACCTTTTTAGGTATGCGGCATTGGTTAGCCATGGACCTGCCCATGTAGGAGTACACACAATGATTCAAATAGTGTCTAAGGTGTTTTGGTGTAAGGGGTTTTCAACCTATGCAAAGCAATTCTGTTTATCTTGTTTACTGTGTGCAAAGTATCATGCTCAGGGGGGAGTTAAAAAGTCTCAGCAGGCATTCCCCATCCCTCCATATCCATTCCACACACTCTGTATGGACTTTATTGAATTGACACCCTCAGAGGGAAAAAGGTTCTGTTTAGTCATTATTGATGCTTTTTCTAAATGGGTAGAAGCTTTTCCAGTAAAGCACCCGAATGCACAAACAGTAGCAAAGCTTTTGACTACAGAAATAATTCCCCGATTTGGTTTACCATGACGCATTTACAGTGATATGGGTCTCATTTTGTTAACCAGATTGTTCAGAAGTTGGGTCAGGTGTTTCAAATTGATCTCAAGTATCATTGTGCTTACCAGCCCCAGTCAGCTGGACTGGTGGAAAGACACAACGGTGTCTTGAAGAGTAAGCTCCGCAAACTGATGGCAGAAACACATAGATCATGGACTGCGTGCCTTCCTTTGGCACTCCTGTATATGCGAATCTCACCCTCCTACAAAGGACTTACACCATTTGAACTTTTGTTTGGGAGACCATATTATGTCCCGCAGTGGCAAGGATTGTTGCCAGCGGAATGTGAGGGGGGTGAGGATCTAGCGGATTATATGAAGAAGCTGCTAAATGTCAAGTCTCTTGTAACCAATGACTCCTTTGCAGATTCCAGAAATGAAACCTTGTTAAGCGTGGCACCCGGGGACTGGGTGTGGATCCGAATTGTGAAGAAAAAGAATTGGTCATCTCCCAGATGGGAAGGCCCATACCAAGTACTTATCTCGACACCTACGGCTGTAAAGATCTCTGAGAGGACTTTGTGGATTCATATCACCCACTGTAAAAAAACTCAAGACTTTTCCTTCTGCCATTGATATTGGTCAAACTCCACCGGACCTCTGAGCGCAAAGTCTGGCTACAAAGGGGGATTAGCCCAATAGGGGTTAGTTCGTCTCAAACCCAGTGAAGAAACCAATGGCGCGAGGTAGTCCTTAGGGAGGATGGCCATGTTCAACTGGTACTTGAACTGTTACATGATGATGATTTTGGTGGCGAAAGTAAATATGTCCATGCGAGAAGGAACAGTTGCAAGAGAAAAAGGAATGGTGGTGCTGCAAGCGCAAACAGGTGTTACTACTGTGTTTAAGGTGAAACTTTGTGAAGGAATTTTGGACTGTTCTGAATGGAACAATGATGATTTCTTGACTCATGCAAAATACTTGTGCAATAGAGACTGTACGTCCTGGTCAAATGTTTGGTGGTCAACAGATGTGAATGGATGGGAAACAAGTGGTGCAGTGATACCAGAGAAAGATAAAAGCAGGCAACAAAGAATAAAAATTGCGCATTTCCAAGGTACCGAAGTAATTACTATAACCATTGTGTCACCACAAGAAAGTGATTCAGGAGTTTATGGAATCGGAGTGTCTCTTTCAATTGGAACTGATCCTTTGGGGACCCTCCAACTTAAAGTACAAAGCCTTAAAAATGCTACAAGTAAAGCAGATTTTGCCTTCACAGAAGAAGAACAATTGTTACTCGAGACGAGATTCGTACACCATAACGAATGGTTGTCTAGGGTTAGATATAGTACCCGAGAAGCACATCGTGAGAACTGTGTTTCTTGTGCTGAAGGTAAACAGCAACTAGCGACAGTCCCATTGATGCGAGATGAAGGTAACCTAACGTGTCTGTTAAAATTATTCTTCAACAAAACTGAAGATAAATGCAAAAATGAAACTCAGCGTTTTCCAGTCATAAGCAAAGTTGAGAAACCACCTGCAGCGATTTCCTATCCAGATTCATATATGTGCATTTCCAGAGATGGCACAAGGAAGAATTATGGCAATATGGGACAGAACTATTGCAATGTTACTGTGAATGGCAATGAGAATCCATTTCTGGAGAACCAAACTCATAGTTTAGCAGACGTATGGTGGTTATGTGTAAACAACAAACTCAGATCAAGGCTTACGATTCCCTGGAAGGGAAATTGTGCACTTGTAAAGTTAATTCTGCCATTCTACATTTTCCCAGTTCCAGCAAGCAGTTTCGTAAAAGAACCTGAAATAAAGCCAAAGTGGTTGAGTAGGAGAAAAAGAGAGGCACCGAAGCAATCCTTCGATAACGGTGTCTACATCGATAGCATTGGCGTACCAAGAGGCGTACCTGATGAATACAAAGCAATAAACCAAATAGCAGCTGGTTTTACATCCATCTTTGTCTGGATTCAACCTAATAAGAATGTGGACTGGATCAACTACATTTACTATAACCAGCAGCGTTTTGTGAACTATACCAAAGATGCATTGAAAGGAATTGCTGAACAACTAGAGGCCACTTCGCAGGTGGCATGGCAGAATCGAACTGTGTTGGATATGCTCCTGGCCAAAGAAGGAGGAGTTTGCAGGATGTTTGGGACTTTCTGCTGTACGTATATACCAAACAACACTGCGCCTGGCGGAAGTATCACTTGAGCTTTGAAAGGTTTGGAAATGTTATCCGAAGAATTGGCAGAGAACTCTGGGGTAAATAATCCCTTTACAGACTTTCTACAAGCGTGGTTTGGAAAATGGAGCCATCTCATCAGCAGTCTCCTGGTGTCCATTGGAGTCGCTGTGGCTATTGTGGTGGTATGTGGTTGTTGTTGTATACCCTGTATCAGAGGTCTTCTACAAAGACTGGTTGATACTGCTGTTACGAAGACGATGTACCAGCAATTGCAACAGACTGGTGAAAGTGAATACATTGAAATGTGACTTTTTGCAAATGTTTTTGAAGTTTAAAAGTTTGTCTTACCCAAAGAAGTAATGTATGCAAAGAAAAACTTAGTTTTTACCATATATTGCTGAAATAAAAAGACAAATAAAAAGTGTTTTCAGGGGGGAAATGTTAAGAGAAAAGTTTTAAAAACATACTGTTATTTGTCTTTTTCCTCTTCTTGCAAAGTGAACATGTTATTTGTTGGGATATGCCTATCAAAGATGGGCCTCATCTGTGAACAAAATGCAGCATTGCTTATAAATGTGAATAATAACTGTTTTCTGCTTTTCAGAATAAAGAGACTTGGTTATAGCTTAGTGAAGCCTAGGATAAGGACGCACGGCCGAGTAAGAGTTAATTTACTGAAGCAGGCTGTGTGTCTTGGAAAATTTGAGCTACCATTGTTGAACTGAACATTCTGTACTTCTTGAACATTCTGTACTAACTGTTGGTTTGAGGTAATTTTTGATAAACATGTTTACCACAGGTGTTTTTCCATAGCCAACAGTCAACAGTCAGAAATGTAACAAAAAGTTGTTTTGCTTGCAGTATAAAAGTTGATGTCAGTAAACAAGTTGACCAGAGGAGGAGATCATCTTGGTCAACATGATGTGTAATCTGGTTAGCTGCTAATAAATTTAGTTTTCATCACCTGAGGCAGATGTGACTCGTCTGAAATTTTCTTCTGACAATAAGCACTTACACGAGTGCATGGATCGTGCAATCCCTAACAGAACCAAGATGCTATCCTCCAAAAAAAGGAAGCCAATCTGGTGGTCCCCTGCCATAAACAAACTCTACAACAGAAGAAAGAAACTGTTGTAAAAAAAAAAAAAAAGAGTAAAATCCCATGATTGGAGGAACTCCCTGGTCAGCCTCAGTAAGAAGCTGAGATCCCTTACAAAATCCTCCAAAGCTAGTTACGAAAACAAAATCGCCACTGATTCTAAAGACAACCACAAAGCATTCTACAGCTATGTCAAGAATCTCAATGGCAACACTCAGATCTGCTCTGAGTTACAGCACAATGGCACTAAATATACAGAACCAACTGATATTGCCAACATCATGGTAGATAGATTCAGTGCTAACTTTACCCCTCTCTCACCCCCTAAAGGGCCCATCTCTATACCGGAAGAATGCAAAGTTACTGTAATCAAGGCTGCACAGGTAAAAAACACACTCTCCAAAGCCAAGAACACAGCATCCATGTGACCTGACAACATTCAGGCTGCATTCTACAAGAACTACAGAACGAACTGGCACCCCACCTAAGTACCATGTTCAATCATAGCCTCACCTCAGGCTTTGTGCTCACTGAATGGCGCACAGCGACGGTTATTCCACTCCACAAAGGGGGAGCCACCACGGACCCCAGGAACTACCGCCCCATTAGCCTGACGAACCTGGCCTGCAAGGATATGGAAAGCATCATAATGGAACTTATAAAGAATGACATTGGTAATCTCCAGACTCTGGACCCCATCCAGTTTGGGTTTGTAAAAGGAAGATCATGTCTCCTAAACCTGACGACTTCTTTGAAGCGGTCACCAAAGCCATAGATGAGGGTAAGGAGGTTCACACAGCCTATCTAGATCTTGCCAAGACTTCTGACACCATCCCCCACTCTGGAATTAAAGATAAACTCACTAAACTAGGTATATATCCCTATGTCACAAGATGGGTTGCCAACTGGCTCGCTGACAGAACCCACAATGTAAAAGTATCAGACTCCAAATCCGACTTCAGACCAGTGACAAATGGAGTACTACAGGGTTCAGTCCTGGGTCACCTCCTGTTTGGTATCTACTTTTCTGAAGTACAGGCTAACATAGAAGATCTTTGGCTAACGAAGTTTGCAGATGACTGCAAACTAGGAGCCATAATCGAAACTCCTAACGATGTGGACATCCTACAAAAGGGCCTCACTAAGACAGATGCCTGGTGTCAAAGCCATGGCCTCAAGCTCAATGCCAAAAAGTGCATCTTCATCCCTTTTAGTAAAAACTCTGTACACATGAACTACCACATAGGCAGTAGTCTACTTAACACTGAAAGCATGATAAGAGACCTTGGGACACAGGTGGACAGTAGTCTCTCCTTTGATAATCACATCGCCACAGTAGTCAGGAAATCCTTTGATAATCACATCGCCACAGTAGTCAGGAAATCCTTCTACGTGGCACACCTCATCACAAAAGGTTTCTCATCCAGGAAAAAAAGAGGTAATTGTTCTGGCTTTTTTGACTGTCCTTTGTTCTGGGGGGGGGGGGTCCCTGCTTTCTTTTGAGGAAACTCCCCACCATTGTTTTTAATGTCTGCTTACCAGCCTATTGCTGAGACTGTTTTGTTGTGTTTTATTTCCTGAGGCAGTTGGTCTAGGGAACAAAAGAAACTTTGGAAAATTTAGATAGGGAGGGATAAAAAAACCTGAAAGATTCCCTGTAAATCAGCCCATCCTTCTCATCATATTTTGATAACCTTTGCAGCAATGGTACCAAAATGTCTATCCAAAGGTAAATTTAAAAGCTCATTTTTACATCCTGTAGAAGCAACACAGTATCAGTGGCAACTTCACTGTATGTATTGTCTACAGTCATAAACACACTTTAAATGACTAGTGACCTAAAAAATAAAAGAAACCAAACCACACAAAGCAGATTTTTCCTCACAGGGAGGAACTGTAGATAAAACAGTCCTCACATTTTCACAGAAAGACACAATAAACTTTAAACATATGAGCCTGACAACTCAAAATTCTAAAATTACAGTTGCACAAGCAAACACCATTTCCCCAAACTTAAACATTGTTTTGTCATCCTTGTGAGAAGAGTAAGGATTAGAGTTAAAGTGTTTGGCAGCAGCTGGATTAACTAAAGCTGTAGCTGCTGGGTCATGTCTGGGACAAGTGTATAAAATGTAAAAGATTGAGTAACTTTATACATTTGATTTTCCTTGTTTAATTGCAGCAGGCTGAGGATCTTTAAAATTGCAGGCAGTGACCCCCCCCCCCCCGTCACTCATTAGACCCATTATAGAATACAGCGCCCCCTTTTGGTATGTACCTCACAAGACATTTATAACAACTGGAAAGGCCGCAGAAATACCTCACAAAGAGGATTACCGGCCTCAAACAGATGCCCTACGCAGACCGTCTCAAAAACCTCCAGCTTTATTCCGTTGCATATCTCCTACTCAGAGGTGATCTCTGCCTAACATACAAATCTATGTCAAACTCCAGAGCTGTTCGACATGCTCCACTTATCCCAATCCCTCCAAGCTACACGCTCTAGGGACCTAAACCTTGTCACCACAATAAACAGAACATGCTGGAGAGATAGATTCCTGTCGCAGAGACTTCCCATAATCTGTAACAAACTACCTATCTATATCAAACAAAGCTCCTCATTAGAACTCTTCAAGAAGAATCTTGACGATTGGATGGAAGACAGGAAATTCACCCCGGGCATCACTCCTGTGGCTGTGTTCGACAGGGGCACAGGAAAATAATTTTCTTGGGTGGTCAATAGTCATTTAAAGTGTGTTTATGACTGTAGACACTACATCCAGTGAGGTTGCCACTGATACTGTGTTGCTTCTACAGGATGTAAAAATGAGCTTTTAAATTTACCTTTGGATAGACATTTTGGTACCATTGCTGCAAAGGTTATCAAAAATATGATGAGAAGGTTGGGCTGATATACAGGGAATCTTTCAGATTTTTTTATCCCCCCCTGTCTAAATTTTCCAAAGGTTCTTTTGCTCCCTTGTCCAACTGCATCAGGAAATAAAACACAACAAAACAGTCTCAGCAATAGGCTGGTAAGCAGACATTAAAAACAATGGTGGAGAGTTTCCTCAAAAGAAAGACGGGACCCCCCACCCCCAAAACAAGGGACAGTCAAAAAGGCCAGAATGAGTATGTAAGGGCCTTGTCCCACCTCCTACCCCAGCAGTCTGTTATCCCCTCCAGAAAATAAGATTCTCCATTTCTGTCTCTTTGGCAACCAGTTGTTTCAGACAAATGGGTTCCGAGACCGATTCAGTGGGAATACATCGCTCCTTTACAGGGAATTATTTCACATCCCCAAACTATACTCCTCTGATCCCTTCTAGCCTATGCATTATTTGGAGAGGGTAACAGAAATAGTTCCTTTTCCCAGTGGGGACGAGGTTTTCATTCAAGAATGTTTATGATGCCAAAAAAGAAAAAGTCTGGAGATCAGTTATGGACCTTTTTTCTAAAGCAATCTGTGATAGTGCCCAAGTTCAAGATCCTTTCACAACACAATCTCTTACCCCTTCTTCCCCATCTGAGATTTTTTTGGTAACCTTAGATTTAAAAGGAGCCTACCATCACCTTCCTATCCATTATGGATTCTGAAGTTTCTTTAGGCTTTATGTGTCTGGGATACATTATCCATGGTCTACCTTATGCTTTGGACTAGCCACTGTACTAAAAGTGTTCATACAGTGCGTAACTCCAGTTATAACAAATTGCAGACTACATGGTATCCACATTATTCCATATTTAGATGTTCTGCTTATTTATTCAGACTCTTTTTCAAAAGTGTCAGGAATCTCTCTCTTTGGTGAGAGACTACATATGCAGACTGAGATTCCAAGAGAACCTCTGTACAAACATATTTTCTTCCACAGGAAAAAAATATAGCTATATTTAGATCTACCCCATGTTTTGTCTTCCTGACCTCTCTGGTGTTACACATACAGCTACTATGAGCTGGGGGGTTAGCAATGTCATCTGTGACTATTGGGGTCCCCTAATTGGGCAAGGGAGGGAATACCTTAGGATTCAGAGTCTCATGGCATCTGTGATTCATAGATTAGTACTAAGCTAACTGCCCTTGCGAGCCATTTTAAGCCTAGCCAATTGTCCCTTGTGAGACTCGAACCTTGCACCTTGTGTTTGCAAGGCAAACACCTTAACCATTAGGCCACCCTCCATTGGTAGACTTCAAAAATTCCCTGCAGACTACTTTATAAGCAATACTGGGTGAGCAAATTGATATAACTAAGGATTCTCATGACACCTCTACCAAGACTCCATGAGAAAGAAACAATGGTTTCTGCAGTTTCTTTGGTCCCAGCACCAATACCCATTATCTTTTCAGATTCCAGTTCTGGGACATGCAAAAAGAGAAGTCACTTGGCGGAGACTTCGAGTACCCTGAATCCAGATCTCTCCAGCTCCAAAACAGACAGTAATCACAGTTATCTTGTTCTTTGCTAGAGGAATAAAAGTACAATATCTGGGACAACAAACAGAGACAAAAGCACATAAATGTACATGAAGATAACAAAGACAGGGTCAAGCACATAAATGTAAAGGAGAAGTTTGCCCTTATCAAGGCACTCGACTCTGAATCACCTTTGGTCCCCAGGACCACTTCAAGTTGTTACAGACAATACCACAGTGATGTGGTACATAAAAAGCAAGAGAGAACCAGGTTTTACCCCCTTTGCAGATTGGACATGTTATCATGGGATACAGCTTTACAGCAGAATCTCACTCTACTTCTTACATTTTGTCAAAGCAAAAATTGTGTGGCAGAGAAGCTGGGCAGGACAAAGGTAGACCTTCATGAATGGAAACTACACTGGGGCTCTTTCAAGATCTGAGCCATCAGTGGGGAGTTCTTCAAGTAGGTCTTTTTGCCATCCCAATGAACGATCAGCTGGCAGACTTCTGCTCCAATTCTTCATGCAAGAAGTCCTGAAAGACAGATGCCTTTTCCTTTCCTTGGACAGGAATATTTCTGTATGCTTTTCAATCCATTCTGATATTCAAGGTAAATCTGACGATTCAGAAGAAATCCCCCAAGATGATTGTGGTGAGACTCTTCTGGCCCAGGCAATCTTTTGGAATTGGCCAGGGGCAATTACCACAAGTTGCCTCACAGACTGGATCTAATCACATCAGACAAGAACAGAGATGAAAGAGGCAATTGACAACATATTTTTTGGATTGTAATGAGTTGGTAGACTTCAAAAATTCCCTGCAGACTACTTTATAAGCAATACTGGGTGAGCAAATTGATGTAACTAAGGAAATAATTTTTTTTTGATTTGTTGATACTGAATCTGAAATGCCTAGACATAGTAAGGTCTTGCCGAGTTTAATTCTGGTGGCTGCCAAAAAAGCATTTACTAGAAAACTGAAATCGAAGTCTAAACCACATGTACTAGAAGTGGTAAATATAGTATTATGTATTTATTTATTTTACATTTGTTAGTCCACTGGACAAATGTCCATTTTCAGTCCCACGGAGAAAAGCTCCATAATAAGAAAAACATGTAATGTATATTTTAAAAACAGTTAGCAGAAAAAAGTTACAAACAATTAAGTACAGACATAATATTTACATTCAAGTTAAAAAAACAGACATAATAGCTCACTTGGTGAAACAAAGAAGTATTACAGCATCACTGAAGTCTCAATTCTAGGAGAAACACCAACACTGTGACAACTACAACATAAAGGTGAATTAAAAGTCTGAATCAGAATGAACATCTCATTGATAATATATCATATGTATATGTAAAGTCTTAGGACCAAGTCCCTTTAATTGTTAAGTAAAAATTGTGATATCAGGTTGGGAGAGGTCAGCATGGTGGAGGAGGGTCTACCCTGGTGTAGTAACAGATAAAACTGGAAGTGGGAGCTATAAAAAGGGTAGGAGCCAATTACATGGGAAAAATATGTATGGTGGGAACAATACATGCAGAATAATGTTTTGAAGGAGCAATGAGTTTAAGGGAGGGTGAGAAATGAATTAGCTTTGTAATGCTTGACTGATGATGCCTAGATAGATTATAAGTTATGTATAATGCTTGCAACTAAAAATATGTCAATATGGTTTATTGTTTTTTTATATAAATGTAGGATTGCCTATGTTATAAGTGATAATTTAATAAAGATTTTTCTTGCTACAAAAAAAAATAAAAAATAAAAAAAGAATAAGAAGAGCGACATTTTATACAGCCCAACCCCAAACAATTTTAACTGACTGCCTCAATCTTAGGGTCTTGAACCTTTTAGGCACTTGTTTACTGAGGATGTGCAGGAGGTACTAATGGGGGCAAGAAAGCCCTCTACTACAAAATCATGCATGAGCAAATGAAAAAGATTTTCTATTTGGTGCCAAAACATAACTTGAACCCATTCAGTGTAGTGTTTCACTTGTTTTACAATATTTGTGTGTGTTTTTTTTTTTCTATTTGCCTGTCTCACTCCTCTATCAAGGTTCATTTGCTTGCCATTTCAGCATGTCTGCCCATGGATTCCCCGCTTTCAAGCCTTTCCAATGTCAACATATCTTACAGGGGTTTTGCATAAGAGGCCTCCAAGAAAACCAGTGGCTTCTCCTTTGTACATTAAATGTATGTTACAGAAGCTAACACTTGCTCCATCTGAAGCAGATCATCTAGCTGACTTGAGGTCCTTAAAACGGAAAAGAGTTTTACTCCTTCCTCTGACCTCTGCAAGAAAAATGTCTTGAGTTGTAAACTGTTGTGGTAGGTCAACCTTATTTCATTTCCCACAGGACTGGGTTTCCTTCAGAAGTAGTCGTTCTTTTTTTGCTTAAGGTGGCATTCAAAATTTCTTACAGCCAAACTATCCCTATTCCTGTGTTATTCCCTGAGCCCCAACATGAGGGAGAAAGGATACTTCATACCTTGGATGTCCACAGACAGTTCAGTTACTTGCTTGACATTACAATTTTTTTCAGAACTTCTGTTCAGTTGTTCATTTCTTGTTAAGGTAAGGAGAAGGGACAACCTATGAATATCTCAGGCTATTACCACTGCAACAAAACAACAGGCTGGGTAAAGCTGTATTCTATTCTGTCTTGGTTTTATCTTTTGAAGTACTCTAGAAGCAAGAACTTGGTCCTCTGTACAAAATTTTACAAAGCACAAGCCACATTCCTTCATACAGGTTGCTAGGACCATTCTCCAGGGCTTCTGGGACTCTTCTTCTTCTACCTCCCAGCTGTTCTAAGCTATGGAACTCTACCCATACAGCTCAGGCTACTGCAGCAATGATCAGTATGAAGAATATTGTACAGGTGTGTAAATAAATTTACTGGGGCAGTAGATGTTTGAATGATCACTGCTGCAGTAGCCACTCCCCCCCCCCCACCGTGTTTTTGGTGTGTTTTTTATTCCAGTGTGTGGGCGTTTTTTTTTCCTCCTAAGAATGTCTTCTCAGAGCTTAGCCTCCCTCTCTCAACTGGCATGAAAACCCTGAAGGTCATGCCATCCAAACCTGTCTTTTTAGTCAGCTCAACTTGAGCTAATAGTTTGGGTGGCTGGAAGGTGTCCTGAAGCTTTGCAGGATATAAAATTATAGCTTAGGCTACTGCAGCAGGGAGCAATTGAACATCTATAGTTATAGTAAATGTACCTTAACAACTGTAGTTTTCTACAACCCAAAATGATTACATGCACGTTTGCATTTTATTTCAATACTATTTTCTACACTTGAAGTATTAGTTGAACTGAAAACTCATAATGCAGATTTAAGTAGCAAAGTTTGTGGTTATGCCTAGGTGTGTGTATCAAACTCAGAAACCAGCCTTTACTGTCCCCAACACTCTAGGACACGGAGGCATGGACTCTGGTTTTAGTCCGTTTCTGACTATAGTGCTGACAGCTCATTGTTGTTTTGAGGTACTATCTGGTGCCCTGTCCATGCTTTGGTGTAACTGTTTTGAGTCACAAGCACCATGTGAACAGTAATGTGTATCTTCAGTTTAAAAACTGGTTTCCTCTGTGATACTTCTCATACCTCGTCTCATGTTATTGTAAAGGTTTCTGTGAATATGCTAAACCACTTTCTGTGACTTAGGGTTCCCATGTATATGCATCACACCTCCTTCTTCATCTTCCTTTGCTGGACAGTCAATTGAAGTTATTCACTGAGGAGCTGTGATGTCTACATAATGAATTCATCTCCTCAGCCTGATACCGGTTAGCTCAGCTTGCCCCTTCATGTACTGAAAGGGAGAGTCATTGTTATTCATCAGGCTTCACAAGTTATGCACCTCTAGCTGCTAAGATACCCGACAGGTGTCTTACCTGCATAACTGATCTGTCTTTAACTGTAGAGAAACTCTTATAATGTTTGTCTTTATGCAGTGTTGTTGCCATGGGCTGTTTGTACATTTGATGGCACAATCTCTTACCCCTTGTTCTCAGTTGTAATTGGAAGTACTGTACACATAAGAAGAGGAGTAATTGTTAGTCCGATGGCACAACATGGTACAGATATCACATGTGATCTCTACTAATTCCTTTATGTTAAAATGCAAGATCTCCTCATGTAGCAAGATTGTGATAATGCCTCACATATCCCTCTGCTGAATGTGGCTAAGTTTTCTTGGATGGTTAAGTAGAGATTGGACATATATGTATGAAAGTTTGGTGTGAGCAACTTTCAGAAGACCTGTCCATCCTTAGAAGTAACTGTTGTTGGGACACAACCAGCATATGCATAACAATGTGTATCTTCAGTGTAGCAACTCATTTTGTCTGTGATAATTTTCCTACCTCTAAACGGTGTCTGGGACTTTGGGTTCCCCGTTTATATGCATCATACCTTCTTCATCTTCTGTTGCTGAACAGTCAATTGAAGTTATTCACTGAGGAGTTGTGATGTGTGCATGATTAATTCACCTCCTCAGCATGATACCAGTCAGCTCAGCTTGCCCCTTCCTGTACTGAAAACCAGACTCTGTTATTCATCAGGCTTCACAAGTTATGCACTTGTGTCAACATAATTGCTCTGGATTCTAATTCTACAGAATTTCTTATTTTTGTGGCCATGGGCTCTTGTACATTTCCTGGCTTGAATGTACTTTGATTTTTTCAGATCAGCTATTTTATTTTAATTGCAGTTTGTTTTCCAGGATAGTCCATTGGGCTACAAGGAGCCCATTTTCAATTGAGTCCTGGAGAGAAAAGCTCCAGAGAAATACAAATATACAGTACAGAAAAAGCACAAATCCATAATATACATTTCAATTAAATGTTAAATACATATTTTGTAGTACAAACCCATATTGCACAATTCAAATAGATGTTGCATAATACAGAAATAAAATATTTTCATTAGCAAATTTACATCAGGTTAATTCAGTAAGTAGTAGTTTGTTTTTTTTTTAGGGAATTACAATGAGGTAAGGATGTAAAACTTTAAGAGGTAGTGACAGGCAACAAAGTTTGTAAAGTTAGGAAGAAAGTGTGGTAGAATTAGGTTGGATGAGAGCAAGAACATTTCCATTGTGAAGTAAGGTGCGAGTGCAGTGAGGTTTTAAACAAGGAGAGACTGCTGGTGGTGCGAATAGGAGAAGGGAGAGAGTTCTAAAGGCGTGCAAGAGAGAAGGACATCAACTGATTCCCAGCAGGATGTGTTGGTTTATGCAATTTAATTAGTTTTGGGGAATTGGATCTTAGGAGTCTATCTGGTTTACGCATTTCAAAGGTACTTGCTAGGGAGGGGGAGAGAGACAGGTTATGAATGAGTTTGTGTGCTTGGATGAGCTGGGTATATGTGAGGAAGTTTGGTAATTCTAGACAACTTAGTTGGTGAAGGGAATTACAGTGGTGAGAAGAGGCTCTATGACCTGCCGCAAATTTGAATGTTTTGTTATAAGAAGATGAGAGTTTTGTTTTGAAGGAAGATTGTAGGCTGGTTAGGATAGATGCACCCTATAAAAGGGATGGGATGAAGTATGTATTAGCTAATGTAATCCTGATGGTGGGAGAGATAAAGCGACTGTGGCGGTAAAGCAAACCTAATTTTTTATGGGTTTTTTTATATTTGCTTGTAGATGCTTATCAAATTTTAGTTGATTGTCAATGATAATTCCTAGTAATTTTGTGTCAGACACTAGTTCTAGGGGGATATTATTATTGCTGGTAATTATGAAGGATTGATTGTCTTATTTATAACCCGAAGTTTGCCCTTTTCATCCTTTTTTTTTTGTTATAAAAGACTAAGACCATGCCTGTGAGACATACTGAGTTGGAGTTTGTGTATAATCCTGCAAACTGTTCTTTGCAGCTCATTTGCTTTGTTGATGTTCCTGAGGAAAAGGGGTCTCTCATGCTTGATCCCTTCTGTAAGAACTAAATTCAAATGATTGAATTGCAACAATTATGATTACACCAAAATGATTGTTGTGCAAAACATATTGTTACAAGTAGTCTGGTTTATCTAGCTTCTTGGGGAAATGTTACATTCTGTATAATGATGAATAGAACAGGGTGTTGTAGCAACCTGGAAAAGAAAACAATTTTGAGAGTGAGGAAGAACAGTATGCACACTATTTAGAACAGCAAGAGTAGACAGTGCATAGCATGAAGTAAATAATCATTCAGCTGCTTGAAAAACATCATACCAGCAATACACATGTGCACACAAAAGCAGTAGCAGATGCAAATAGAATGACACATCAGTGACATGCCTAAGGGATGAAAATACACAATACTGGAAAGCTCTGCAAGGCAAATATGAATATTCATAATGATCAGAGTATGCTTTGGCAGTCATAGCTAAATCTGTCAGTGGCTCAGATTAACTGTTATTGGTATATGTCATAGGCATGTTTAGAGGAATACTTAAGACACCTTTACATTACAGATTACTAACAGCATATTTGTACCTTGACTTACTGTGAAAGTGCTACTCAGATGAAAGCAGTAAGGAGAGAGGTGAGGGAACAATTTTAGAGGCACACCAGGCTGACTGTAAGCAACTCTGTTTGATGTGTACTGTCATTCAAATTAGCAGGGCAGGAAATGTGAAACTCTTGCTGGATGGGGGTGGGAATATGGGAGGAGTAACTTGAGAAGGAACAGAAGCAGATCAAAGTTGAATGCCTAATAAAAGTCTGATCTGAAGTAGTTTACTTCATTTGATCTTCAACCTGTAGGAATACTGATCCGTGTCGGATCTGAGCCGGCATAGATTACAAGCATCAGCTCAGAGCTCCAGACTCCTCCCCTTACCCATAATCCACCTCCCTTGCCTTCCATCTCCAGATCTTGCTGGCCGCGATGTGCGATAGCATCTTGTCTCTGAAGCTCCAGTTAGCAGGGTACTTTTCTGGTATTGTAAGTTGCTAGTTTCTATTTTTGTTAGCCGTTTTAGCTTATAGTAGGTATCCTTTCTCCCCTCCCATCACTTTGGCATAGTGTGTAGGCTTTTATTAGTTGTTAGGTAGTGTAGTTTGTCTCTGTGTACCGCTCCCCCCTTTTCTAGTCAGTTTAGAATGTGATGACTGGGTGTGTGTTAAAGTTTCAGTGGAAAGTTTTGTTTTTTCTTTCCTAGGATGACTGAAAAGCTTATTTTTAAGTGCTGCACAGAGTGTGGCCATAAGCTCTCCCCAGCTGATGGCCACACCCTGTGTGTACTGTGTTTAGGTGTGGCCCACCTTAATGTTGACAGTGCCATTTGTGTGGGGTTAAACCCCTGGGCATTGAAAGACAGAAAGGCCAAGTTGGCCCTCAAGGGGCTTCTTCCTGCCACTGATCCTCCCTCCTCGTCTTCAGTCATGGCGGCTGTCGTGGCTGCCTCTCCCACTTCTCTGCCTCTTGCCTCCCCTCCCTTCCAGGCTGGAACTCAAACTCCTACTTCTAAGCCTGTGGTAGCAGAGCAGAAGAGGGGTAGAGAGCGGGACAGAGAGTAGAGGCTGAAAGAGAAGAGGAAGAGGTCTCCAGACCTAGCGTCACCCAGTAAATCTGCTTGGATCCATGACTCCCCCCGGCTCTGATCTCCAAGGTTCTCCCTGGAGCCGGAGGAGGCACGCTCAGTCTACCGATCCTCAGCTCCCTGACCTGCACAGTCAGAGTCTGTGGCCTCGTCTCGGTCCATCCGGTCTCTCTCGGAAATGGATCTGGATAAGATGATGAGGCACTTCATCTGTACGCAGATCAAAATGGGGGTCTTGCCAGCCCCCTCCCTCAGGAGGGGGCAGCTCACTTCCTTTTTTCAGCCTATCACTCCTTCCCCGATCTGACCTTCAGCTTCGGAGTTCTTGGATCCGAGGTTGGCCTTGGTCGGGGAGTCGGTGCCGACAGTCCTCGCATCCTCTACGTCGGCAGCTGCCTGGAGCATCTCGGATCTGACCAGTTTGGATCCAAGCCGCTCTCGGAGCCAGAGCCTGGGCGTCAGATCTGAGGGAGTGGAACCTTTTCCATTGGCTCCAATGTTGTCGGCGCAGGTTCCCTCTCTCTTGGAGCTCCGGCTACTTCGGGTCCAGCTCCGATTCTTGTATTGGATCCGGGGAGACCGGCCTACTTACTGGCTTCACAGGAGGTCCACTCTCCTTTGGCATTTAATGTGGTACAACAAGTCCTCTCCATTGGATCGAGGACCCCGACCACCCCCTTGGGCTTCACCCAGACCCCCTCGGCTCTGTCTACGGTTCCCGTTATCTTACCAGAGGGACAGCCCATGCCCAAAGGGCCCCAGACGGTTCCCCCAGAGGAACAGGTGGCTTGCGAGCACTCACTGGAGAGCCCCATGGGAGATGTGCCTCGCAAGCATACGTGTAAGAGGAGGCACTTGGACTCCCCTGAGTCCCTGACCGAGGACACAGACTTAGATGAGGGGGAGGGCTCCACAAGATCACCTCTCGACAATGTCTCCTTTGGAGACATCATGGAGATCCTGCGCCAGCGGGGAGGTTGGTCTGCCCCCAAACCCTCCTCTAATGAGTCTGTTTCTGGAGGCCTTCGGCATGGGCCTGTCTACGTCTTGGGTGTGCCACCCATGGATCATTTAGTGGATTTGATCACCTTGTGGGTGAGGAAGGAACCTGATACCGTGGAGCCGATCCCCAAGTGCCCAGATTAGGTTTTGAGTTCCCCCATAGACAGGCCTTCCTGGAACATGGGCTCCCCTATGGATGCAATGGGGGTAGCAGCAGCCACTAAAAGGGAACTATCTCAGGAAAGTTCCTCGGTCCACCCTCCTGACCGAGAGTCTCGGATGATGGACAGACTAGGGAAGCGGGTGTATGCTTCAGCTACCTTTTCTATAAGGGCGCTGAACTACTTGTCCCATGTCAAGAGACTCCAACGCGACCTGGTGAAGGAGAAGGAGGAGTCTCCACCCAAGTCCATGTCGCAGGAGGACAAAGCTTTGTTCTCTGTGAAAATGGCCATTTTGAGAGCAGTATCGAATATGTCCATGCGACTCCTCTCCAATGCAACAGAAGGAGCGGCTAGGGCGGCTGGGTCCGGCATGTCCATGAGGCGTAATGCCTGGCTCAGGTTGTGCCAATTTACCGAACCCTTTAAGGAGTCCTTTGCTAATGCCCCTTTTGACGGCTTGACTCTGTTCGGTAAGACCGTTAAGGATATGCCAGTCCAGAGTGAGAAGGACGGGAAGACATTGTCTGCCGTCTGAATCCGCTTCTCTAACCCTCAAAGGTCCTTTTCCCAGAACCAGAGAGGGCAAAAGAAGATGTGGTTCCGGAAGTCTCAGTATTCCCGGGACACTCAGGGCTCTTCTTTCCCCAGAGGCAGAGGGGGTTAGAATGGACGCCGGCCCAGAGGCAGAGAGGGTCCATGAAACTTCGGGTCTCGAGCACTCTTCTCGGACAGACCCGGGCAGCAACCCTGAGGGGTTGCCCAACTGCCCTACTCTGGAGGCAGTCAGAGGGGACGATTGTCCTTGCACCCAGTGGCTTGGGAGTCAATAACAATGGACCACTGGTTGCTGCAAATCATATCCAGAGGATATTCTATTTCCTTTGTGGGTTCTCCAACCCCTCCCAAACACCTCCCGGACGTTCCACCCATGCAAAGGGTGGCAGCAGCACAGGAAATTTCCAAGCTGATAGAAAAATGAGCCATCAAAACCGTCCCCCCAGATCAGTCTAGATCGGGCTTTTACTCCAGGTTCTTTCGGGTGCCAAAGAAAACGGGGGACTTGAGGGCCATTCTGGACAGCTGCATCCTGAACCTGTCAGTGATCAAAGAAAAGTTTCAGATGGCCACTATACAGTCCATCATGACGTACCTGCAAGAGAGCGACTGGATGTGCTTGTTAGATCTCCAGGATGCTTACTATCACATACAGATGCACAGATGCCCCAGGAGGTTCCTCCGCTTCTGGCTAGAGGCTTACTAATTTTGAGCCCTACCTTTTGGTCGCACCACAGCCCCCAGGGTGTTTACCAAACTGATGGCAGTGGTAGTGGCTCACCTGAGGCTTCAGAGGATTCAGGTCTATCTGTATCTGGACGACTGGCTCTTCACTGCTCCCACCAGGCATCTACTTTTCCAAACCAGGGACTACTTTCTGACACTTGCCACGGGTTTGGGTATCACAATCAACACATCCAAATCTCTACTAGAGCCTGTACAGGTGATAGACTCACTCCAGGGCAAGGTGCTCCTGACCTCGGATGGAGTTCAAAACCTCAGGATACATGTCTCCTTAATTTACCACTCTCATTTCCCGACAGTGGAATCTGTATTGAGGGCCCTAGGCTCGATGGCGGCGACCATAACTCTCCTTCCATGTGCCCGACTACACATGTGGATTCTTCAGTATACTTTGGCGGTTCAATAGTCCCTGTTGGATTTATCACTAACCTATCCCATCCACCTTAGTCAAGTGCATCGGTCGTCCCTCATATGGTGGATGAGCTCTCCGGACATTTTGGAGGGACGGCCCAAGCCACAGTGACTACGGATGCCTCCCAACTCGGTGGGGGTGGGCATTGTTCAGACAGGACAGTCGAAGGCCTATGGTCCCCCATGGAGACCAGTTTGCATATCAATGTCCTAGAGATTAGTATGGTCCTTCTAGCATTGCAGGCCCTTTATGCCTTTCTTCCTCTGGGGACGATTGCTGTTCAATCAGACATGTGAGTAGTCTGGTACATCAGCAAACAAGGAGGGACCAGATCTTATCCCCTTTGTCACGAGACCATGAGAGTGTGGGAATGGGCGATCTCCACCGGTCGCTTTCTTATTGCAACACCCATTCTGGGATGGTCCAACATTCCAGTGAACAGGCTAAGTCAGACCATTCTGATGCCTTACGAGTGGTCTCTGAATCCGTCATTAGCGGAACAGATCTTCAGCGAGTGGGGTCAACCTTGCTGTGATCTCTTCTCATCTCCTTCCAACGAGAAGTACAGCAGGTTTTTTGCTCTGAACCCCCCGCCGGGGGAGTCCCCCAGAGACGGTCTAGTTCATGCTTGGCCTCCCGGTCTTCTGTATGCTTACTCTTCAGTCCCACTCATCTCGAGGTTTCTGCATAGAGCTTGTCGACTGGGGAGCACAGTGATCCTCCTTGCTCCATTTTGGCCTCGCCAGCTATGGTTTCCCTTCCTTTGGTCTCACCTTCTGGCTCCACCTTGGATCCTAGCTCCCTCTCAGGATCTGATTTCACACCCATCGGGGTACCTCATCCGAATCTGGACAGCCTGAAGCTCACGGCTTGGCTGCTCCAGTTTCCATGATTGTTAGGACTCCCAGACTTTCCTCCTCAGTTAAGTCTATTCTGGTAGCTGCTCATAAGTCTTCAACCAGAAAGGTTTATCGCAGCAACTGGAAACATTTTTCTTTTTGAGCCTCTCAGAGGAGTTTGGATCTTGTCAAGGCTCCTTTTTTCGCTATCCTTGATTTCCTAGCTGATATTTTCCAGCACAGAGCTAGTTCTTCTACTGTCAAAGTTCAATTGGCTGCTATTTCTCATTTTCATGTGGGCAAGAATTCTGCATCCTTGGCATCTTCTAGACTGGGTAAAGCCTTTATTAAAGGTACCATTTTGCTACACCCCCCGGTCAAAGATCCTGTCCCCTCATGGGACCTTACTATGGTTCTTCAAGCTCTGGCTGCCCCGCCTTTCGAGCCTGCCGCTAATGATCTAAAACTTCTATCATGGAAAACAGCCTTTTTGGTTGCTATTACCTCTACTAGGAGGGTTTCGGAATTGCAGGCCTTGTCCATAAAATTTCCGTACATGATTTTTCATAAAGACAGAGTTTCCCTTCACACCAATCCATCCTTTCTTCCTAAGGTGGCATCACCAGTCAATATCAATCAGACTATAAATTTGCCTGTGTTCTTTCCCAAATTTACCAACAAAATGGAATACAAATTACACATGTTGGGTGTTCACAAATAGTTACAATTTTATTTACACAGGACAAAAAATTTCCATATATCTGGTCAATTGTTTATCTCGTTCTATAGACCCTTTTTGGGCAAACCTATTTCCAAGGTCACGATAACTAGATGGATTTCTTCATGCATCCTGCAGATCTACAAGGACAAAGGCATGTCTCCTCCAGGTCAGTTTAAAGCTCATTTCACCGGGTCCATGGCTACATCTGCAGCTTTCTGGTCTAGTGTATCTTTAGATAACATTTGCTCAGCAGCTACTTGGTCCTCATCTCATACGTTTATCTCCCATTATAAATTGGATGTGACATCTAGAAGGAGACCTTCCTTTGGCTTTGCGGTGCTCAGGAATATCCTTCCATTAAGGCCACCCAGGAGTTTAGTAGCTGGGGACTCTGTCCCACAGGTTGAAGATCAAATGAAGTAAACTACTTCAGATAAAGAAGTTATGTACTCACTATAATGTTCCATCTCAGTAGTTGTACTTCATTTCTCTTTAACCATCCCTCCCTCCTTCCCCTGGATCTTTGGCGCATGTTCAGCCTGCGGGCTGTAAGTATAGGTCACACGTTTGTTATCAATTCGGGTTATAAGTGTAAGTTCAGCAAACTCGATCTAGGGATGGAAGGCAAGGGAGGTGGATTATGGGTATGGGGAGGAGTCTGGAACTCGGAGCTGATGCTTGTAATCTTTGCCTGCTCGGATCCGTATTCCCACAGGTTGAAGACAAATGAAGTACAACTACTCAGATGGAACATTATGGTGAGTACATAACTTCTTTTTTTCTCAGCAATGAGCTGCTAGTTGTGAAATATTTTTTCACAGAATGTGTAACACATCAGCAGGAAACACATTTGCAAGAGGCACTGCATGACAGTAAATGATACTTTCACTGAGGCCTCTCAAAGTTAGCGGCTGTTCTGTGTTCTTCCTTTCTTAGTGAATGGAAGTGACATATGACAGCCCAGCTATGGGCACTGTAATCTCAGAAACAGTGGACTCACAGTGTTATCACTGGGAAGATTTTTCTTTAGAAGAAAACAAATTCTCATCAGGATGTCTGCCTCCAGGAGGTCAGTCAGGGTTACAAACTGAATAAAATTACTAGTGACTACTTCTTATCTGGTACATACAGGTTTGTAATGAGCCAAACTTAAGGAAAAGTTATACAATATATCTTTTTAAAATGTTTTCCCGTAGTTGTCTTTAAAGGTGCATCGTTCTCTTCATAATCATGAGCCACCATATTTGAAGAATCTTTTATAACCCTATATCTCTTCTTGTTCACTTCACTCTAATTCAAAAAACCCTCTTTCTATTCCCCTTTATTATTTGGATTCTTGTTTTCCATTCTTTTAGTTACCTCGGCCTGCATTATAGAAACATCGTACAGACTCACTTTGGGGAAATATCTACAATTGCAGGTTTTAAAAGTATTCTTAAAACCTGTTTGATGTTGCTTTTTTATAACTATGTACGTTGTTTATTGTTGTATTTGTTTACTGACTATTAAGTACAGTGCTTTGGCTCAAGCACTTAAACTACTACATATTACATATACCCTCCCTCTGGCACAGTATCAAAGCTCAGAATCCTTCCCACTGCCTGTCTGTGAGGGTGAAGAAACAATCACCTGGAGGGACCAGGACAGCCCTTCACACTCACAGACCGAACCCATTCTGTTTTCTAGGGTCCAACAGGAAGACCAGATGGAAAAAAAGCTTTGCAAACATCTACTGTTCCAAATCAAACACACACACACACACACACACACACACACACACACACACACACACACACACACACACACACACACACACACACACACAACCCACACAACAAAAAGACTGCTGAACCAAAACACAACAGTAATTCTAATGACCAACTACATACACCCAGCAAAAGTGGGATGATAGGAGGGTACTGCCGGGAAGGCAGTGTGTTCTACTAACATCTACTTTACAGGTAAGTGGAACTTACACAACTGTACTGCGCTCAAGAAACACACTGCCTTACTGGCATATGGGTAGATTGCCAAAGCTTATCTAACCTGACAGGAGGAAGGATAAGTGTCCAGAAGCTCCTGTAGAATGGTTCTTGCAAAGCTTGCTCTGGATCTAGAAAAAGCATCCAGTTTGTGGTGCTTTGTGAAGGTATGGATGGAGGAACAACATGCTGTCTCTAAAATACTTCTAGAGTCCAAATCCTTCCAATACGCCACAGAAGAGGAAATGGCCCTGGTGGAATGTGCCTTTACCTTGCCTGGATTTGCCTTTCCATGGGAGGTGTAACGAAAAACAATACCAGATGACAACCAAAGGGCAATGGATTGCTTACAGACTGGATAACCTTTTATCCCTAGAAAAAGAAATAAAAAGCAGCTCAGTCTTCCTAAAAGGCTTTGTTCCATTAGGGTGGTACCGGAGCTGAATAAGCACATCCAAGGTATGAAGTATCCTCACTCCCTTCATCTTAGGTTTTGGGAAGAACAAGGGGAGGTTAACAGACTGATTGAGAGTCAATTCTGAGACCAATTTCAGTATGAAAGAAGCATTAGTGCATAACACAACCCTATTCCAGTGGAAAATCAGGTAAGGCTGTCCCACCAAGAGAATCTGCAACTCAGAAACTTGCCTTGCAGATGTCAGAGATGAAGGAGGTATTTGCTTGTGAGGGGGTCTCATGTGCAATACTCCTTTGTGAACTGTTTTAAAAACAAGAAGAAGATAAAGGGGGATCGGCTGGCAGACAAACAGAGATGGCCGCTAAATGCACCTTAATGGATGCATATGATAAGCTATCCTGAAGTAGCTTACACAAGTATTTCAAGACTAGAGGGATATTACTCTCAATGGACCCACTGTTTCCATTTATGCACCATTTAGAAAACTTCATCCATTTGTAAACATATTTTCTAGTTGCAAGATTTCTAGCCTCCTTTAATACCTGCTGCACATCCTCATGAAACAAGTGCCTAAACGGAGTCAAGATTGAATCATCTACACTGTCAATTAAAATTTGTCAAATTTATTTATAATTTGTTTTATGTAGCATCAGTTTGCACTGATTTGGTATGATGGTGAAGACTGCTGTAAGAAATTCTGAAGAATTTCTAAAAGTAAACGGAAAGAAAGCATTAAATATACTCTTTTGTGTGTCGTGTGGTGATTTTTTTCTGGCTGCTCTGATCTTCGGTTCAAAAGGATTTTTTTTTATATAGAACTCTGGACAGTTTATACTGCTGATGGACTTTGTTACGTTTGCCTTGTAGATGGGTAAGTTCTGTTGGAGTGTGGTGTAATATTAATGAGGAAATAGTTTTTTTTTTAAACACGTAAAAGATACAGCACAGAAGTCAATGGATGTAGAGTGGGCAGGTGTTACAGATTTATAAGTGATGTCTGGGGTTTAGAAAATCTAAAAGGGCACTGTTATTGTTTGCAAGATTGGGCCTAGTGGATTCCATGACAGTTTGGTAAAGATTTGGATCAGAGTGGAAGCTAGTGGGGGGGGGGGTCATACCTGTTTTGTCCTAGGAAGTCTGTGTTAACATCTCCTTCGAGAAGGTGCTTCTTGTTTTGGGTGTATTTTGTCAGACTTTGTATCAGGGTAAAGGCACCTGTCTGAGAGACTAGTGGGGGTCAGTCGCAACTAAAAGAATGATGTCATTGGGGAGTATCAAGTCAGCAATGAGCCAGATGAGGCTGAACTCATCTGTGGTAGAAGAGGTGAGAAGGATTTTACAGTCAAGGGGGACTGGTTACTAGTATGCAGGTGTCATCTATTCTACCTCTATGAGAGTCATAATGTACAACAGTAAGGCTGGGTAAATGTGCTTGTAGTGTGTAAGCCAGGTTTCACTTAGTAATATCTATCTATGCCATAGCTTTGTTTTCTGTAGTTTGTTGTTTATACCTCCACAGTTAAAAGTTCCACTTTAGTCTTGTTTTAACGTATGTGTATTAGGAGACAATATATGGATTGTAAGATGGTTTGTTTTGGGAAAGGTCCTCCGCTTCTGTGGATGTCTTCAGAAAGTAAGACAAGCAGGGCAATTAGTTTAAGATTATGGCTAAACTGCATGGCTTTGTTTTTGGGAGATGTAAAAATGCTAGCGAATAGTTGTTTTCTTTTTATTTGGGCTGTTGCTAAGTATGAAATTATGAAGGAATATGGAAGGACAGATTCTATGACAGGTTCGTCAGAGGGGGATGATGATGAAGCACCACCAGAAGATGTTGTTTGAACAGCCAACACACAGCCACAGTCTTTATTTCCACAAGGTCAAAATGTGCAAAGATAGCTTGCATATGCACCTGGAATGTGGAATAACTGGCAGCCAAGTCATACAGGTGTCTAAGTCAACATCACCTGCAAAGCTGGCTAGTCACTGTGGAACAGGGTACCAATTACTTGAACTAAGTATGATATCCACTTGAAGGTGTCAGCCTGCCAACTGGAAGGCTCCCTAGTAGCCTCGGTAATACCAGACACCTCAGCTGGTAAATCTAGCAGAAAAGTACAGTTGTGTAAAATCTTACCATAACAGTAGATGTCCTTCTCTTCACTGTTGCAGTATTCATGACTAAAGTGATCCCCTGCCAAGGACAGCCCAACATAAGGCCAGTATACCAAAGCTTTAGATTGTTATAGGGACATCATACGTCACATGTATGCTCCCCGCTCACAGCAGATGGCATAAAGGTGACGTATGGATGTCCATACCTCAAAACTGAAGAGCCCCAGGAGGAACAACAGTCCAAGGAAAAGAGAGGAACATGTGCATCCAGAAAGAAAAAAAGGGAGAAGGGAATAGGGGGAGGAGGGAGGGAGCGAACACTGCAACAGTGAAAAGAAGGACATCTACTGTTATGGTAAGATTTTAAACAACTGTACTATGTCCTTCCATATCACTGTTGCAGTATTCATCATTAAAGGGAGACTACACTAGCTCAAGAGCAGAGCTGGAAGGAGGAAGGCCAAGAAGAACCCTCCATAAAACCATGCATGATAGCCCTAGCAAAGCCAGCCCTTGCCCTGGAAACAACATCCCATTTGTAATGTTTAGTAAACGTATGGACAGAAAACCAAGTAGCAGCCTCAATAATTGAACTGGTATCCACGCCTTTGAAAAAAGTGCCATAGAAAGCCATAGCCCTGACAGAATGAGCTTTTACAGAGGCAGAAAGGCTTTTTTCTATGAAAGTAATAAGAAAAACTAAATGGCATTAGAGATCCATGAAGAAATGGTTTGCTTAGAAACAGCCAAACCAAGAGATCTACTATGAAAAGAAACAAAAATTTACCCAGATTTGCTAATGACCTTAGTATTATCCAAATAATACCTGAGCTGTAAAAATTAATAGATTGATTATGAGACAGTTCATTAACCACCTTGGGCAGAAAAGAAGGATTAGTACTAAGAGATACCCAGTTCTTATGTAAAACTAAAAAAAGGAGGAAAAGCCATAAGGGCCTGAAGCTCAAACACTTTTCTAGCTAAAGTAAGGGTCAAAAGAAGAACAGTCTTCCATGAACAATATTGCAAGAAGGCTGAAACTGCAGGCTCAAAAGGAGCCCAAGTCAATTTTTCAAGAACAAAATTAAGGTCCCAGGAAGGAGGAACAAGCTTCCTGGAAGGCCTAATATGAAGGATGCCTTTAAGAAATTGTTTGATGTCAAACCTAGAGGCCAAAGGATGAGCCAAAGGCAGACAAGCATAAATTGCTGAAAGGTGAGCTTTAACTGAAGAAAAAGCCAAGCCAGCATGGATCAATTCATACAAATAAGACAAAAACAGAGGAATTACTACAAAAAAAGGATCCTGGTTACAAGCAAGGCACCACACAGAAAACCTCTTCCATATGAACAAATAAAATTTCCTTTTAGTAGGTTTCCAGGCCTCCTGCAGGACCAGGAGCACATCCTTAGAAAAATAGTGCCTAAAAGGGATCAAAACCCTATCATTCACAGTGTCAACTGAAGAGCAGAGAAGTGATGATAGATGAGACCCCTTGTCTTGTGAGAGTAGGTCCACCCTGTGAGGTAACATGTAGTGACTGCCTTTGGCTAGGTGCAGAAGAAGAAGGAACCAATACTGTCTGGGCCAAAAGGGAGTCACCAGTAAGATTTTAGGACAGTCCTCTTCTACTTTAAACAGAACCCTCGGTATGAGAGAAGGCATAAAGAAACATCCTCTCCAAAGAAAAAGAGAGGGCGTCTACCTTCCATGCCAGAGGACTGGGAATTCTGGTGCAAAAGAGAGGAAGTTATCTGTTCAGAGGAGAGGCAAAAAGATCTATCTGAGGAATACCCCACTGGGGGACAATGTCCAGGAACAGATCTCTGTGAAACATCCACTCATGAGTCTGTGTTATGGACCTGCTCAAAGTGTCTGCCATGATGTTCTGCTCTGAGGGAATATAAACTACTTAAAGGGTGACCAGATACTGGACAGTTAAATGCTAAACCTGAAGAGCTAGTCTGCATAGGAGGTAAGACCGTGTCCCCCTTGCTTGTTGATGTACCACATAACTGTGGTATTGTCTATAAAGATCTTGACATGACCTGAGAGAAACAGGGAATGGAAGGCCTGAAGAGAAAGGAGTGCTCTCATCTCCCTGAGACTGATATGGTCTGCCCTCTGACAAAATGACCAAAGGTCCTGAACCTTCAGAGGGCCAAAGGAAGCTCCCCACCCCACGTCTGACACATCTGAAAACAGTTCTTGAGAGGGGAGTGGAGGCTGAAAAAGAAGCCTGGGGTTCAAAAACAGCTGGTGAATCAACATGCAAAGCTCTAACATGAGGCATGGAAGAAGAGGAACTAGGAAATCCAGAGGATGAGAATGTTGAAGCCAAACTGACTTTGGGAACCACTGAAGCTTCCTCATATGGAGTCTGGCTACAGGAAGCATAGGAATAGTGGAGGCCATGTAACCCAGGACCCTGAGATACTCCTTGGCTGAGACTGAGACCAGAGGGTTAAGGGACTGAAAATAAGCAATTAGATCAGAGCCTTGAGAGGCAGAAGGGATACCAGCATATGTATGGTCTGGAGCCTACAGCCTAGGAAAACATGATCCTGAGAAGGAGTGAGGAAGGATTTTTGGAAATTCACAGTAAATCCCAGACTATACGGGTGGCAAATAGCATATTCTAGCTCTACTTTTTTCCAACCACTGTCCTTTTGTTTCCCCTACTCCCCTCTTTTTCATTTTTTTCTACGTGGTGGCCCAACTTGACTTTCATATTTCTTTTTCATTTACTAGTGAAACTATTATCTACTTTCTCTGTCTCCTTCTTATTTTTACTTATATTTTTACTATTGCTGCTTATATTGTCAAATTCTTTGTAAATTTTTGTTATGTACTTTATCACATTTTTATCCTCATTGTTGCAATGTGGAGCTTTTCTCCCCAACCTCTGCTGAAAAAGGGCTATGCCCAGTCGGACCATCCCGGTTAACAAATGTCAAATAAATAAATAATGTAGGTGCTGGAGCAAGGTCCCAGGAGAGGAAGCCTGAATGAGCATGTCATCCAGGTAGGGAAACATTTGAATTCCCCCCATCTTGCAAAAAGCAATCACAGGAGTGAGGCATTTGGTGAAGACCTTTAGGGCAGCCGAAAGGACAAAGGGCAAGGCAGACTACTGAAAATGTAAGGAAGAAACACAGAAATGCAAAATCTTCCTGAAAAGGGGATGAATAGAGATGTGAAGACAGGCATCCTTGAGATCCAGCGAGACTAGGAAACCCTGAGTAAGATGAGGAAACAGGGTCTGGAGAGACAGGATTTGAAATGACAGAACTTTCAGAAAGGTGTTGAGGTGTGAAAGATCCAAGATGGGTCTCCAGGTGCCTTCTTTCATGGGGACCATAAACATCCTTGAATGGAACCGTTTTCATCTTTGGGGAGCAGATACAGATTGGATAGTGCCCTGAAACAGAGTCTAGAGCATACTTGGAAAAAAGGGCAATTGTTCCTTTGGAGGTTGCAGAATGTCCAGAAAATAAGGAAAGGATTTTCACACCATAAAATACCCCTGACAAATAATGAACATAATCCAAGAATCCTGAGTGATCCTTAACCAACTGCAAAGGGAAAGGTGAATAGATAAAGGAACCTGACTTAGGAGGAAGGGAAAAAGATGGTCAAACAGAACCTGGCTTTTCTGGAAAAGGAGGCTTCTGAAAAGTAAGAGTCTGAGTAGAATTAGCAGAAGGAGCCCTCCTAGAAGACTTTTTACCCTTGGAAGGAGGTCAGGCTGTCTACAGACAAAGCCAAGCTTGGAATGATCATTTCTCTGAAATTTAGGAACAAGGGAAAATGTGTTTCAATTCCTGCATGGCCTTACCCTTCTCCTGAATGGACTTAAAAAGCTCAGCAGCTGTAGAACCAATGATATTTTTTTTGTCAAGAGTATTATCCATCAATTTAACCGTAATATCATCAGGCAAGGGCTAAAAGCGAACTCAGGAATAATGCTTCAAGACAGTGCCAAAGGCAGCAGCTCTAGAAGTAACATCAGGTGCATCATAACTGCACTTAATGGAAAGGCAGGCCACCTGAGAAGAAAACCCCAACAAAGGAAGGACTGAAGCTTTCCCTTCCTAGTCTGGAAGCTCTAAAAATAACCTGAAAAGCCTAAGAAAGAAGGGCTAAAACATACCTGGTCATATGGATCTGGTAATTTACAGCACAAAAGGCCAAAGTAGCAGCAGTGTACAGCTTTTTGTCCAACTTTTTCGTGACCCTATTTTCCTTGTCAGAAGGAAGCAGTTCAGTAGAGGATAAAAGATTGGAAGGCTTATCAGAAGAAACAGAAATAACAGAAGGGCCAGGTGAGAGACACCTGTAAAGAAATTTACAATCATCAAGCACCTTATAAAACCTATCAGGCTTCTTAGGAGCAGGGGATTGGGAGTCAGAAGCCTGAGAAGCTGCAGAAAAAGAGTCCAGCAAGAAAAAGAGGAAAAGCACAGGGCTTAGGAGACTCCATTTCAAGGAGTTCTTAATACCTGTTCTGAACATCAGACACCAGGGCACAGTCCCACTTAAAAAAACTCCATCATACGGGAAACAGCATCCCCAAAGGGAATCTCCTCAAAGGGGGAATCTGGGCTAACAGAGTTCTCCTCCTCAGATCCATAACACAAGAGACAGGGAATCTGGGAAGAACAGACCAGAGACATTTCATCAAAATCTACTTCTTCATCAAAAGAATCCTGCTCCCTAAGCCTCTTAAGGGGAGTAGATGACAAGGGGAGGCAGGAACAGAGACTCCCTGAGGGAGCTTCAAAGCCATAAGAGTATTAAACAACCCCTGTGTGAAATCCTGCCATTCACTCTGGAGATCCTTAGGAGCAGGGGAAATATGCTTAGCCTTCTGTTTCTTTTTCAAAGCGACATTAGCCCTAAACATCTTAGGGGGTTCTGACCGCTGGTGACATGTAGTAGGAATCTCCTCCCTAACAAGATTCTGAGGAACACCTCTAGGCCCTTTGAATATAATCAGCCACACTTCAGATAAGTACATTGTTACATATATTTTTTACTTTATACATTACAGTTCAGATATTTATTATATAATGTTAATAGTTTTTAAAATCCCTTCAATTTTAATGAGCACGTGTCTATTGAATTGTATTTAAGGGGCTCCTGTTTGTGTTTGTATATTCTGATGAAGTTGTTGCGTCTTTCAGCTTATCCCGGTTAGGGGTCGCCACAGCGGAACTCCGGTCCGCTAATGTTTGGTAGTGGATTTTTACGTAATAATCAAAAAACACCAAAAAAATGCACAAGGAGGACAGCAAATCAAGGTGCATACTTGTGCATTTTTTTGGTATTTATTGTTTATTGGTTTTGGTTTACACCCTTGCCTGGTCGCCACTGTGGTGTTTTGGTAGGATATTCTGATGAAGTCCTGTGATATTAGAGGACAAAAGTGCTAAATAAAGGTTACTCTATGGCAGTTGGTTCGGAATGTGCTTTAATGTTTTAGGAGTCTATTATTATTAGTAATTATAGTTTTACAGTAAACACCAGTGTTTCAATTACAGGAAATATTAAAATAACAGATTAATAGATTCACACAGATACAGAAAACAGTACTTAACTAATCTCACTATATTATCCTGACTGATCTGCAGAATTACTATTCCCTGGTTATTTACTAAAGCAAAGCAAGATGAAGTAGGTGAGGGGTCCTTCTTGTCAGGTTTCAAAAACAGACTGCCCTGAAACTTCTGTCTCATCTAGTATTAAAACACAATTTCAGTGCTGGATTATATAACGACATCACATACATATGGTCATCTGACTATGGTTCCCACACTCCCCCTTGTTAGAAACTGAACCAGAATTTAGCACACAAGTTACAGTACAGTTTTGTACCTACCATAAATGTAGATGTTCGAGTGCTAATACAGCTGCAGTCCTCACAGATGGGTTCTCCTGCCGTCAGGCGGGTCCTCGGTCGGCCGAATTCCAAAGTCTAGGTCCAGCGTCGGTTGTCGTCGCTTCTTCCCTGACGTCAGTGCGACAGGGGTATAAAGGAACCAGCCGACGCCATTTTCTTCAGTTTTTCTTGCCCCAGATGTCAGGTGCACCCAGAAGGAAGGTAATACATAAAATTAGGTAATAATGCAATGCAATATAATCAAAAAACAGTAGTTGCAAGCAAATACACCATAAAAGAATACCCCTAGAGGGGAAGGAGGGAGGGAAACCTGGACTGCAGCTGTATTAGCACTCGAACATCCACATTTATGGTAGGTACAAAACTGTACTATGTTCATCGTGCATACAGCTGCAGTCCTCACAGATGGGCAGAATCCCAAAGCTAAGAAAGGGGTGGTAGGCACTAGGTGTAACTAGGAGAAGCCAAAATGCCCTGCAAGACTGCAGTGGCAAAGCCTGCTCTAGATTTGGAGTATAATGGTAAGTTGTAGTGCTTGGAGAAGGTATGCACAGAACTCCAAGTGGCTGCTTCCAAAATATCCTTGGTAGGAACTCCTCTGAGGAAGACTGTAGAGGTGGCTGTGGCCCTGGTGGAATGAGTTCTAATGCCTGTAGGTACAGTTTTGCCATGAAAGGAATAGCAAAAGCGTATGCAGAGGGCTATCCATTTTGAAATTGTCTGTTTGGAAATTGGCTTTCCTTGAGCTCCTACTGCATAGGCCACAAAGAACTGTTCTGATTTTCTGAAAGGCTTTGTTCTGTCCAAATAATAACTCAGTTGTCTGTGGATGTCCAAGGAATGTAGTAATCTCTCCCCTTTGTTTTGAGGATTAGGATAAAAAGTAGGTAAGTGTATGGCCTGATTTAAAGCTACCCTGGATATCACTTTAGGCATAAAGGACGGGTTGGTGCGTAAGGAAACTCTGTCCTAATGGAAGATGATAAAAGGCTGGACAGCCATGAGAGCCTGTAATCCTGAAACTCTATGAGCTGAGATGATAGCCAGAAGGAAAGCTGTTTTCCAGGACAAATATTGCAAATCTGATGAAGCAGCTGGCTCAAAAGGAGGCAGGGTCAGTTTTTCCAGAATGAAATTAAGATCCCAAGCAGGTATTGGTTGTTTCCTTGGAGGTCTCAAATTCTTAGCCCCTCTGAGGAACTGTCTTAAGAGAGGGTGAGAGAATAAAGGTGGATCAGTGTTGTATTCTGCAGAAATGGCTGAGGCATGGATTTTGATGGAGGAGAAAGAAAGTCCACTGCTTAGCAGTTCAGTCAAATATTGTAGTATTTGTGGTAAATTCAGATTTCCAGGGTCCTGGCCCTTTTTCTCATTCCAGGTACAAAAACGTTTCCATTTTGCGGAGTAAGCTTTTCTAGTTGATGGCCTTCTGGCCTTCAAAATGACATCCTGCACCTCCTTGGAGAGTAGGGCCTGCTGTGATGCTAAGGAATCTTCCATGCGGCTAGATTGAGTGTTTTTAGTTGACTGTGAAGAGTTTTGAAGCTGTGTTGAGTCAGAAGAAGAGGCATTAGAGGCAGGGTCCATGGTGGGGAATGCATCAGGCTCCTCAGGAGTGGGTACCAGTGTTGTCTTGGCCAGTCCAGAGCAATGAGGATCATCTTTGGTCTGTCTGCTCTGGTCTTCAATAGCACTTTGGGCAGCAGAGGAAGAGGTGGGAAGGCATAAACTGTCATTGATGCCCAGCTGAAAGAGACAGCGTCCACTCTCCAGGCCTTTGGATGGAAGATCCTTGAGCAGAATTTTGTCAATTGATGATTTTTGTGGGAGGCAAATAGATCTATGTCTGGCCTTCCCCATTCTTGGATTATTTCTGTAAAACTTTTGGATGCAACTTCCATTCGTGTGGATCTGTCATATTCCTGCTTAGGTTGTCTGCCAGCGTGTTTTCCTTGCCTGGCAAGTACTGTGCTTGTAGTTCCATTTGTAAGTCCATGGCCATGTTCCAAAGTGACATGGCCAGTCTGCATAGGGGTAAGAATGTGTTCCTCCCTGCTTGTTTATGTACCACATAACTGTGGTGTTGTCCATTCTTATCAAAAGTTGACCTGGTTGTAGAAAGTTCTTGAAAGCTATAATAGCATTATTACTGCTAGCATTTCTTTTTGATTGATGTGAAGGTGCTTTTCTTTTTGGGACCATTTGCCCTGAATGCACCGATCTGTCATGTGCGCCCCCCAGGCGTAGTCCGAGGCGTCTGTTGTGATGACTTGATTTGCTTGAGGCTTGCTGAATGGAAGACCTGTGTTTGTTTAGCATGCTTGAGCCCACCACAGAAATTCCTTTTGCAGACATGGAATTAGTGGTATTATTGTTTCCAAATTGTGGCTGTGTTGAGACCATATGTTTTTCAGGTACCATTGTAGTTTGCTCATATGCAGCTTTGCACATGAGATTAGTAAGATGCAAGATGCCATGAATCCCAGAGCCTGCAGGATTTTCCTTGCAGTAAGCCTGGTGCAATTTGCTAGTGTTCTGAAGTATTGGATTAGTTGCCCCTGCTTCTCTGGCGTGAGGTAGGCCATCTGGGTGTTTGTGTCCAAGTTGGCACCCAGGAAAATTATCTTCCGAGAGGGTATTAGTCTTGATTTCTTTTTGTTGACTGTGTATCCCAGAGAGTTCAATAACATTATTACATAAGCCAGATGTTTCAGAAGGATGTGTTTACTGTCCGCTTGGATCAGGCAGTCATCCAAATAGGGATATATTTGTATCCCTTGAAGTCTGCAGTAGGCAATTACTGATGCCAGGCATTTCTTGAATACTCTGAGCACAGTAGATAAGCCAAAGGGCAATGCAGAGAATTGATAATGAGTTGAACCTGCAAGAAATCTGAGGTATCTTCTGCAATTTTGTCTGATTGGGACATGCAAGTATGCCTCCTTGAGGCCCAATGTTACCAGCCAAGACTCCTTGCCCAGCATGGGAAGAAGCTGCTGTAGAGTGAGCATCTTGAATTTTGGTACGAGTAGAAATGTGTTTAGGATGGATAGATCCAGAATAGGTCTCCAATCTTTTCCATTCCTTGGCACCAGAAATAGCCTGGAATAAAACCCTTGACTTTGTTCGTGCGTAGGTACCTCTTGAATAGTTTTCATGTTTATGAGATCTGTAATTTGCCTTTGTGCCTCTGCCCTTTGATTGTGTGGCAGGTTTGGCATACCTCTCATTTTTGGAAGGGTGTGAAAATGGAATTTGTAGCCTCTGTTTATAATGTCCAGGATCCATTTGTCCTTTGTGACAATATGCCAATTTTTTGAAAATAATGCCAGCTTTCCTCCCAAGGGGGCTGCCATTTGAGATCTGGTTGGCATGCAAAGTGGAAAGTCATTGGGTTTGCTTTCTGATAGATTATGAAGTTGTCCTCACCACCTCTTTGTGTAGGAGCTTGCCATTGTCTGCCTCTGTACGATCCTTGGGATTGTCCTCTGCTCCTGGGGCGCCTGTATCTGCCTCTTTGGGGTCTGTCTGTGGCAGGAAAGGACCAGTTTTTGGAAGGCCAATTTCTACTAAAACGTGGGGGTTGAACCTGTAGAAATTCTTTCACAGTTTGCATTGATTTAGCCTTTTCCTCCATTTTCCTTAATACCTCCTCAGCATTAGCACCAAATAGTACATCCTTTGAAGGAGCGTCTAGTAATTTAGCGTTGACATGATCAGGTAAGGCTTGATCCTTAAGCCAGGCATGCCTACGTATGACTGATCCTGTAACAGCAGCTCTGCATGAGGCCTCTAGAGCATCAAAACCACATTGTAAGGTATGCTTACCCACTTGTTCTGCACTATGCATCAAGTCCTGCAACTCCTTCAAGTCTGGTTGTTCAGGTTGTGACATTTTACTTTTCAATTGTGATAACAAAAACTGTTGGTATTTTAGCATATGAAACTGACAGTTTAAGGCCCTCATAGATAAGGTAGCCGATGTATATACCTTTTTCCCCACCTTTCTAAGGATCTGGAATCTCTCTCGGAAGGGAATGGATTTTTAGCAATGGAGGCCTTAACTCCCTTGGGGCCCTGTGAGATGGTTTCTGGGTCAGCAGCATGGCTCTTGTATAGAAATTGGTGCGAGTCAGGGACCCTGTAGTACCCTGTCAGGCTTAACTGGAGCTGGAGGTAGAGAGTCCAGGTTAAGGCAGGCCTCCGAGTAAACATCATCTAGGATGTCCAAGACAGGAGGTATAGCCAAAGGCCTGTGCTGAGGAAGCAAGAGAAATTCCCTGAGCCTTTTCTTGGAATCAGAATAATCCTGGCCTTCCCAGTGGAAGTGTTCCCTTAAGGTATGCAAAGTTTCCCCAAATGAGTAATCCTCAGGGGGGGATACAGAAGGGATGGACTCCTCCACATCAGAGTCTTCAAAAGGGGAGTAAGAATGTTCCTGATCATCAGAGTGCTCTGAAATAATGGAGCCCTGATCAGAGGAGGGGGAATCTTCCTCCCCTCTAGGCCTTTTGTCTGGAGGGGGCTGAGAACTTCTGATAAGAGTAATTAAATCCTCAGCCATTTTAAGCATCTGTTTCTTAGGCATGGGGCCTGGAGATGGGCCCTGTGCAGCTGGTCTCTTAGAGTGCATGGTTGCTTTAGACTTAGTGAAAGCCTTGATAGAGAAAGAAGAGGAAGGTCTGAAGACACCTTGAGTGGTGGTGGACCTGTCCACATTCTGAGTTTCAACTCCGACAGTGGCTTCGGTATCTGTAGTCGGGGTGTGGGCCGAGGAGCCTGCGACCTCGGGTACAGGAGACACTGTCAAAGGCAGGTCGTCGGTAGTCAGGGGCTGTGTAGGCGCCTCACTGAGAACCGGACCACGTGTAGCCGGCTTTGGCGTGGTGTCGGTAGAGGCCGCGGACCTCGCGTGTCGGTCCTTGTCTTTTCGTTTTTTAGACAAAACCGGAGTCGGAGTATCCGACGACATAGTATAGTTAAATGCTTTTCCAATATAATGCTGGGCGAACTCCGCCCGACACTTAATAGTGCGTTTGTTGAACGTAGCACAAAAGCGGCAGGCCGAGACCTCGTGGTCTGGGCCTAAACAAGGTATACAGAGGGAATGGAAATCCTTATGCGGTATTTGCTTCCCACAAGAAATACAATTATTAACTTTGTCTGACATCGGTCGGAGGCAAGAAAAGGTTCCTCAACGGGGTACTTAGCTTTTAAGAAGACTTCGGTTTCCAAATTTTCGTAATCTCAGGAGCTGGCCGACCGGCACTTGCGAACTGCTTCTGCTTTGGGCACCGCGCGGCAAGAAAGACTGAAGAAAATGGCGTTGGCTGGTTCCTTTATACCCCTGTCGCACTAACGTCAGGGAAGAAGCGACGACAACCGACACCGGACCTAGACTTTGGAATTCGGCCGACCGAGGACCCGCCTGACGGCAAGAGAACCCATCTGTGAGGACTGCAGCTGTATGCACGATGAACAACATATACACAGACAGAGCTTTGCTGAGATGTGTCATAGCATCTGGAAGCTATACAACTCTTTCAGAACTTCCACCCTTCCAGGGTAGCAATTAGTTCACCCCAAAGGACAATACAGTAGGATTCCTAGTCCTGGTTTTCACAGACATTTCATTTCTGGCTGCAATCAGAACTGCAAGATACAATCTTTACGGCCTAAACAAGGTAATTTAATTTCAGACTTTTTTTTCAAAGTTAGCTGGACTGACATTATCCGCTTCTCTTCCTTTATCCTCTGTTACAATATATTTATTTCAACAGTTACAGTAGAGTCTGACAAACAAGTGTATTTCATTTCTGTCCAGCAGGATCCACTATTGGTAAATCTTTAACACAAGCAGCTTTACAAATACATTTTAAACACAAGCACTTGTACCAATCAGTTTGATACACAAGTGACATACAATTCTTTACAAAACTCCAGCTAGCTATGCTGGCATATGTTACACATCCACTCCACTCCCTATTTCTCCTGGCATAGCTGGCAATACTTCACATCGGCACAAACATATACTTCCCTTTGTGAATTGTTATATTTCTAGGTACTCGAACAAATCTATACTACTACTCCATCCCATCTCCATTCCGGCTACAAGGCTAATCTAACCTATTTTCTTTTTTGAATTTCAGATATACATTTTGTTTATGACTCATTTCAGTCTTTCATTTCCTCTAACACTTGTTTCACTTTGTAGCTTTTCCAAGTTCTTACTTAATTCTCAGTTCTTTGCACATCATCTTATTCCAGCCTCATCTCCTCTAGCAGTAGGCACTGTATACACTTGTTCTTCCTGCAGTTTTATTCTGTGACACTGTAGAACAGAACAAACGTCACTTTTATATATTGCTGGACAAGATTATAACTTTGTGGGTTTTAAACATTTGCATTTTAACTGCTATTTTTTACATCTATAATTCGGAAATGTGAGTTGCTGAATTTTCTTTGGGCAATCATTAATATTTTTTTCAGTGCTTTGTCATCTGTTAATCAGATCACGAAAAAATTAAAACTAAACACTGTATTGCTCTTTTTATCCTAATTTCAACAAAGGGGCAAGGGAGGAACAGTTGTTGTGATTAGTTTTCGGATTAGACTTTTAATTGGTTGAGACTGAAGTTTCCCAATTGATTGTGCTTCCTTGTCACTAACTTGCATATGGTTTTCAGAATAAGGGTTATCTCTTTTGCAAATCATGTGGTTGAGATCAGTGTCTGAAAACCAAATAAAAAGAGCAATGTAAAACAAAGCAGCTGAGAACACAGTTGTGGTGAGAAAAGATCCACTAAGTAGGAAGAATTCTGAAAACCATATGCAAAGTAGTAGCAAGGAAACATAACCAATCTGGAAGTTTCAATTACAGCAAATTAAAGGGTTAATTTTGGAAAACATATGCAAATTAGATGCCTTTGTCAATACTAATACAAGTTTTTTCTTGATTTGATGAAGTCTATAAGACAACAGTATTAACCTGAATAAAATTTATTTAAATGAATGTTGACTCAAAGCGACTTCTTTTGAAGACCTGAAGGGACTGGGATTTAATATGAAAACTCTGGAACTTGCAGACAGATGCTAAAGTTCACTTTCCTTCCTGAGCCCCAACCTGATCTCAAGCTACTTCCTTTAGCATTTGCTCTATTCATCCTGGCTGGGGTTTCTCTGCCCCCCCCTCCCCTCAAGTTGGTTTAGTTTGATCGCTCTGCTTCCACCTCTTGGGACGTTTACATTTATTATTTGTAGAAGGAAGATAACAGTTTCTCCCATTTTACAGATGTGGATATTTAGAGTAATATCCTTGGTTTAAGCTA
This sequence comes from Protopterus annectens, assembly GCF_019279795.1. Taxonomy (NCBI): domain Eukaryota; kingdom Metazoa; phylum Chordata; order Ceratodontiformes; family Protopteridae; genus Protopterus; species Protopterus annectens. The sequence goes on along the minus strand of NC_056741.1, from coordinate 1,642,456,823 downwards.
AAAATAAGTTTTTAAGCAAACAGGCTTGAAAAATAAGATAAAATGATGAAAGGAGTAGGAAACTGTAGTTTATTTTCTTGTAATTACAAAGTTATTGGCTATTTTTGTCCATTAGCAAAGGTTTTCAATGGAAGACAAGAA